>NC_063446.1:45493763-45731652 GCF_020379485.1 Brassica napus
AAATTTCAGTCAGGATTAGGTTCAAGTTAGGTGGAGTTGAGTCTACCTAGTGTAACCTGATCGGATGAGAGCTTATGGAGAATCAAATGAGATAAGTCAGAGGTTGTTCCAGGTCCAAGTGTGGGTCTTTCATCACTGCTAAGGTCACTGGATAAGAATGTTAGAGCACGAGGTTAAGAGAATATATCACAAGGTCTTAATTCCCACAAGAGGTTTAGCTGACTCGATTCTAAACTGACATAAGGACTGACTCAAAAACCAAGAAATAAAGTTTGAGCACACAGTGCTTCCCCCAGACTTAATTTACACCATCCCTGGTGTGAAATGAATCTGAGGTCAGCCTAAAATCAACACAAGGCATAAAAATAAAATATAAAAATAAAGAGTTCAGATGGATAGAACAATGGATAGAGAATAGTCCTCGCGGACTCAGTCGGACTTGCCGCTCTCGGCTGGATCAAACGAACGTCTGTTGCGCGAGCGATGAACCTCCTCGGTCGAAGTGCCTGTTCCCATAGGCGCCTTTCCTGGTCGGTGCGATCGTGGAGTCTGCTCTGCTGGAGGCTGTCGCTGGTTACTTCCGCTAATGCAGCCTCCAGTGATGAGATGGAGGATCCTCCGCATGAGGCTGTTGTTCTTCCGCTGCGAGTCAACCATCCAGCGTCGGTAAGCCTGATCATCGGTCACATCAGCCAGCTCTCCGAGGTCGTATGACGGTTCAGCTTCTGGGGTGATGTCCTCAACATCTTCCATGTCCGCGTCAGGTGCTGCAGCACGTGGATCAGTGCAAAGGAGCTCAGGTGGAGGGAGGAAGCGTATGTTGTCGAACACGCTGAACCTGGTGATCTCGGGGTGAGGTAGTTTGGTGAACAGCTGGGTACCGGCCTTATCAAAGAAGCTGTAGGTCTCTTCACCACGCATGATGTGGCATGCCATAAGGTACTTGATGTCAAGGTACTGAACCTCTTTGTTGACGCTGTACTTGCTGAGATCAATGCCGAAATGCTTGAAGAGCGGTGTGAGCAAGCTACCGCTTCTGTCCTTCTTGTTCGAACCGTGCATAAGACACTGCCGCCTCTCGCAGATCATGGTCATGAAGTTGAAACCGGAGTTCGTCTTGACCTTTTGAATTGGAATGCCGGACCCAGAAGCTCGAATTTCATCCTCAATACCAGCGTACAGGGTTTGCAGCTCCCCGTTGGTGACCTTCGAGGTCAGATCTTTAGCAAACAGGAGGTTTGAGATGATCTTTGCAATGACCCAAAGCGCCGGGTTCCTGATCTGCGACTGGTAAGCCTTTCCGGGTGTGAAGTTCTCATTCGCAATGCAATCCCAAAAGGCATTAGAAGGAGAGAACTTTTTCGCCACCGCTACTCCTTTTGGTTCATTGGCTGTCTCATAGATCTCATTGAGCTTGTCGAGGGATAAGGAGCAGTACTCTCCATCAGCCATGAAAGAGAATGAGCAGTTGGCGTAAGAGGTGCATTGGAATCCTCGTACGTGATCATGGTGGTGGCAAGCACTTGGCGAGCAAGGTCTGGGTAGAGCTCATGTGTTGTATAGCACAGAGGACCTATCCCTATGGCGTGTAGCGTCTCGAACATGACCTCGTCGATCCCAAGATCAGCTAGAGTCTCCGGGTGGCAGAAACGAGTGGCTAACATGTCAACCCGGAGGAGGGCGTTGTAACGCGCTGCTGTTCCCTTATCCCATCCCTCGCAGTTGAAGTCCAAGAACAATGGACTGTCGAGATCAATCGGTTCACCCTCTTGTTCGCGGGGCCATGGGTAGGTCGCGGAGGTTGGTTGTTGTGCTTGCGGGGGTGGCGTACTGCTCGTGCAGGTTGCTCGCGTTCTCTTGGCTGATTGCTTAGTGCGTGCCATGTGCAAAGCAAACAAAATAAAGCTTTAGTTTTGTTATGTCGCACAGAAGAAACAGAATAGAACAATTTCCATCTCTCCTTATGCAAACCGCAAATTGCCTTGACACGACAACCAACAAATCGAAAGTCAACCCAATAACTCCATTCAACTATCCACAAACCGAATCCAAACAGTCCTATCAATCGCAAATCGCAAATGTGAAATGAATCATGAGTTCATCTTCTAAATCAACCCTAATAGCAAAAGGGAAAATCGAAATCAAGTGGTTCAAAAAGAATTGATCTATGAAGCGGTTAAATGATGAACTTTGCAAACCGAGTTTTGCGATTTGGATGGGGATTGTCGAGCCTCTTACCTGTTGAAAATGGTGAAATGGACTGCAAAAACAGAAAAAATTTGAAATTCCAAATGAGTGAGAAGCAAAAACCATTTAAAATGGATGAAGATCTGAGCTTTGGTGGTTGCTTAAAAATCGCAAGGGTTGGGGAACAGTGTACGGCGGAGTGAAAGGGGAAAGTGGAAGGGTGGGGCCTTAAATAGGCAAAGCCCTAACTGCCCTCCTTTTTAAATTTTTTTTTTTTTGTTTCGGAACACTTGCCTGGAACAGACAGTGGGTTGTTCTACCAGAAGAACAGTCCTTTGGTTGTTCTGACTGAAGTGTCCGATTTTTCTTGTTTTTGACCTACAAAATAAATCTGAAAAGAAATAAAATAGACAATAGAAAACAATGTACACACTAAACAGTGGGTTGCCTCCCACCAAGCGCTTGGTTAAAGTCATTAACTTAATTTGGATCAGCCGATCAGGCTGATGGGGGATCGCTTAGGGGAATTTTTTCGCCCTCTGCGATAGTGGAGTCAGCAAGGTAATGCTTTAATCGCTGCCCGTCTCCTTTTCTGTCCAGTAACACAACAGCTCCGTAGGGTCGAACTTCCTTAACAGTGATTGGTCCGGACCATCTAGACTTTAGCTTGCCTGGGAACAACCTCAACCTTGAATTGAAAAGCAAGACCTTATCGTTGGGTTCGAAACGTCTGGCAATGATTCACTTGTCATGGTAGGCCTTGGTCTTTTCCTTATAAATTTTGGAGCTTTCATAGGCGAGGTGCCTTATCTCTTCCAGCTCATGGATTTGGATCATGCGCCTCTCAGTTGCTGGCTTGATGTCGAAATTCAATAACTTTACTGCCCATGCAGCCTTGTATTCGAGTTCGACAGGAAGGTGACACGCCTTACCGTAGACCAGGTGATAGGGGGTGGTCCCTAGCGGCGTTTTGTAGGCCGTTATGTAGGCCCATAGGGCATCGTCCAGCTTAAGTGACCAGTCCTTTCGTGAGGTGTTGACAGTTTTCTGGAGAATGCTCTTGATCTCCATGTTGGAAACCTCAACCTATCCACTCGTCTGTGGATGATAAGCGGTCTCCACCTTGTGCCTTACTCCATTCTTCTTTAAGAGGCCCTGAAATGCCTTGTTGATGAAGTGTGTTCCACCATCGCTAATGACCACTCGAGGAACTCCAAATCTCGGAAAGATGATGGAGTTGAACATCTTAGTCACCGCTTTTGCATCATTAGTGGGACTCGCGATCGCTTCTACCCACTTAGATACATAGTCAACGGCGACGAGTATGTACTCGTTCTTGAAGGATGGAGCGAATGGGCCCATGAAATCGACTCCCCAACAGTCGAACACCTCAACCTCTAGAATGTAATTCTGAGGCATCTCATTCCTCTTGCTGATGTTCCCAAGTCACTGGCATGCATCGCATCTGGCTATGTAGGCGTGAGCATCCCTGAACATAGTTAGCTACCAGAAACCCGCTTGAAGGATTTTGGAAACCGTTTTGAATGTAGCGAAGTGGCCTGCGTAAGAAGAACCATGGCAATGATGTAGTATTCCTGGGATATCTGCCTCTGGAACACACCTTCTGAACAAGCCATCCTTACAATGTTTGTACAAGTACGATTCATCCCAAACATAACGCCTTGCCTCCTTTAAAAATTTTCTCTTATCGTTTCCAGTGAACTTAAGAGGTTGCTTTTCAGCAGCAAGAAAATTCACAATCTTAGCAAACCACGTGAGGTGAGAGTACTGCTTTTGGATCGTGGCGACTGCCTGTTCCGCGATGTGAGAACAGTCGGGTATCATTCCCAGAGGTTGTTCCGCGATGTGAGAACAGTCGGATGTGATTCGCAGAGGTTGTTCCGCGAAATGCAGACCAATCGCGTTGACGTGTTCCACTGGGGGTTCTTCATCAAGAGTTGTGTCGTCCTCAATCTTCATTCTGGACAAATGGTCTGCAACCCCATTCTCGACCCCTCTCTTATCTTTTATATGAAGATCAAATTCTTAGAGAAGAAGAATCCACCTCAACAACCTCGGTTTTGCATCTTTCTTTGTGAGCAGGTACTTAAGAGCAGCATGGTCGGTGTGCACAATCACCTTAGATCCCACCAGGTAAGATCTGAACTTCTCGAATGCACAAACAATAGCCAGAAGTTCCTTCTCATTCGTAGCGTATCTGCATCGAACTTCATCCAAGGTTTTGCTTGCGTAATAGATTACATGAAGTTTCTTATCTTTGCGCTGCCCAAGGACTGCTCCAACTGCAAAATCGCTGGCATCAGTCATGATTTCAAAAGGGAGACCCCAGTCTGGCGGTTGTACTACAGGCGCGCTGACTAGAGCTCCTTTGATGGTATGGAACGCAGCTAAGCACTCACTGTCGAAATCAAACTTGATCTCCTTGCAGAGCAGTCTGGTGAGTGGTCTCGCTATCCTTGAGAAGTCCTGGATGAACCTTCTGTAAAACCCCGTGTTGCCCAAGAAACTCCTGATAGCTTTCACAGTTGTTGGTGGTTGCAAGCTCATCATTACCTCGATCTTTGCCTTATCCACCTCAATGCCTTTCTCGGAGATCTTGTGCCCCAGAACAATCTCATCCCTGACCATGAAGTGGCACTTCTCCCAATTGAGCACTAGATGTTTCTCCTCACACCTTTTTAGTACCCTGCACAAGTTAGACAAACAGACAATAAAGGAGCTTTCATAGACGCTGAAATCGTCCATGAAAACCTCCATAATGTCTTCAATCAGGTCAGTAAAGATTGACATCATGCAGCGCTGAAATGTCGATGGCGCATTGCACAAGCCGAATGACATTCTCCTGTAAGCGTACGTTCCATAGGGGCAGGTGAACGTCGTCTTTTCCTGATCGTCTGGATGGATAGGGATCTGAAAGAAACCTGAATAACCATCTAAAAAGCAGTAATATGGGTGGTTAGCCAATCTCTCAAGCATTTGATCAATAAAAGGGAGTGGAAAGTGATCCTTTTTGGTTGATGCATTTAATTTTCTGAAATCAATGCACATGCGATGTCCTGTCACTGTCCTAGTAGGGATCAATTCATTCTTTTCATTTGTGATAACAGTGATCCCACCTTTCTTAGGTACTACATGAACAGGGCTAACCCATTTACTATCAGATATAGCATAGATCACACCCACTTCAAGAAGTTTCATAATCTCTTTCTTAACAACATCTTTTAGATTCGGGTTTAACCTCCTCTGATGTTCGACAGAAGTAATTGATTCACCTTCTAGGTGTATTCTATGCATGCATAAATCAGGTGAAATGCCAAGTATGTCAGCTAGTGAATATCCTAATGCCTTATGATATTTCTTGAGCTCACACAAAAGCAATGAAGTTTCCACGTTATTTAGTTCAGCGTTCACAATGACAGGATAGGTGGAATTCGGACCTAAGAAAGCGTACCTGAGCCCCTTCGGAAGGGGTTTTAGCTCAACCTTGGGAGCTTTAAGCTCGGTCCAGGGATCATCTGGTTGGTCCGGCGGAACAGGCAAGTTTGATGTAGGGGTCACTCCAGCTGGAGTGTTCTCTTCCCTGTTGCTTGCCTCCTCCAGACTTAGACTCGCTACCATTCTTCCCATACTCCTTGCGGAATCAAGCATCTTGGCATACCCGTCTGCATCAATGTTTACGACACTCAGCTCGGCCTCAGCTCTTACTAGTGCAAGCTCAAGTGGGTCTTCTGTAAGAATCTCCTCGATCATTCCTTCATGAGGTTGCAGCGGGTCAATCCCTTCATCAACCTCAAAGGTCTGCCCATCTAACATCGGCTTTTTTAGTAGTTCATCCATCTCGAATTGCATGACTATGTCCCCAAGATTCAGAACAATCTTCCCTTGTCGCAAATCAATGATGGCTCCAACCGTACATAGGAATGGTCTTCCCAAGATGAGAGGATCCTTAGACTCTTCTTCCAGCTCCAGAACAACGAAGTCTGTTGGAACAGAGGCGTTTCCGACTTTTACTTGGAGTTCCTCTAGTATACCAACTAGGGATTTGACAGATCTATCCGCGAACACTTATGACATATTAGTTGGTTTGAAATGCGTGTATCCTAGACGTCGTGCTACAGAGTAAGGCATCAGGTTCACGCTGGATCCAAGATCAACCAAAGAGCATGCAAAAACTGTCTTCCCAATCTGGATAGAGAGGACGAACTTGCCGGGGTCTCCTCGCTTCTTTATCTGCCTGCTCTGAAGCACTGCGCTGCACTCCTTGGAAACTGTCATGAATTCTCTCTCCTCTGATATATTTCCTGAGATCAATCCCTTCATAAAGCTGCGCATGGAGGGCATCAACTGGATCGCATCCATCAAGGGGTGTCGGACGGTTAGGTCCTCCAGCATCTTCCTGCACTTCATCTCCTCTATGTCCTTACGAGTGGCCTTTGCTGGAACAGGGTAAGGGACTTTAGGAATGTATTCGCGAGGAGGAACAACCTCTGGGATCGGGCGAACAGCTTCAGCTGGTTGTTCTGGCCCTGGCGAACTTGTTCCAACTGCTGGTTCCGTATTCCTCTCAACTGCCGGGGTATCGGCTGGTAGTTGTTCCGACTCTTTCTGCTTCCCTTTCTCAGCCGTGGTGAACCTCCTCTTCTCCGGCTCAGAAAGTTGTTTTCCGCTCCTCAGTTGAACTGCATTGCACTCCTTAGGATTTTTGTCTGTTTTACCAGGTAGAGTACCTTGCTGCCTCTTGACGCTCTCAGCAGTCTGAGCTATCTGAATGTCCATCTGTCTCATATGGCTCGCGACATTATCGTACTTGGTGCTCAAATCTCCGAACATATGGTTCATTCTGGTATTGATCTCGGTAGTAACCTGGTTCAGAGCTTTCCCTTGGATCTGTTGTCCTTGGAGCAGCTGCTGCAACATGACCTTTATCTCATCTTGCAGAGAAACGATAGGAGCAGAGGTAGCTGGTTGAGGGTTCTGATGTTTCTGCATCTGGGGTGTGTTGTTCTGCGGTTGGCTTAGAACATAAGCCCGGGGTTGGTAGTTCTTTTGATACCCGGCATACTGACCTTGGTTACTCTGTGCAGGATTAGTTTGTTTATCTTGCTTAGGCCAGAAAAGCTGTTGGTTGTTTCGCACGTTAGGGTTTGGGTGGTAGTTTTTGAGCTGCCATCCTTGCCCATTCACGTAGCTCACCTCTTGCTAATCGTCCCCTGATAATTCTTCAAACGCCAGGTCACCGGCACTCTTCTCAGGAGTTGCTTCTTCCATTATCAACACTTGGCTTTGGTTTCCCTTAAGCAGTTGGTCCACCTTCGCAGCGAGATCATCTATGCTGTTCACACTCTTCGAGCGGTCATGGTCTTTGTTCTTGTTCAGTGAACTTGATGCCATGTTCTCAATCAACGCAAATGCACCAGGTGTGGTTTGAGTCATGAAGTCTCCATTACTAGAAGAGTCAAGGATGTTTCGGAACTCATAACTCACTCCATCGTAGAACACCTCCAATATGTAATCATCATCAAACCCATGGTGTGGGCACTCTCTCTGGTATTCCTTATACCTTTCCCAAGCTTCATGAAAAGGTTCATCAGACTTCTGCTTGAAGTTGGAGATTTTGTGCCGTAGAGCCGCGGTTTTTGGACTTTGTGTAGAAGTGGCTCAGGAATGTTGGTTGAGAGAACCGGTTGGGAGAGATTGCAACCAACGAGAAGCTTTCCCTTCAAGAGAGAATGGGAACAACGTGCATTTGACATAATCTGGTGGCACTCCATTAGAGTGAGAGAAATTGCAGATCCTCTCAAAGGCCTCTATGTGGTCCATTGGAATGTCTGAAGTGAGGCTGCTGAACGTGCTCTTCTGTACCAGACCTATCAGTGCAGGTTTGATCTCATAATCTTGTCAAGTACAGGGTGGAGGGTTGATGGGGGAGCGGTTAGTAGCGAAGTTCCGCGGAAGGTTTCGCTCCCCAATAAAAGCACCATGCTCTTCTCGCGCGGCGTTCACGGCTGCTTGTTCCTGAGCAACTTGTTGCTGATTTTGGATGGTCTCCTGCATCTGCAACATCTGCTGTTGCTGAGTCTGCATTTGTTGTTGAATGAGTGCCAATGCAGCAGTGAGGTCATCCATATTGCCGTGATCACCCATGTTGGTGTCGGTTGTTCTTGGCTGTTGACGGTTCTGTCTTTCTAATCTTGCGAGTTCGTCGTTGGTCAGTTGATGTAGTGGTCCTTGTGCGTTGCTCCGAGTATGTCTACTGGTCATGCACTTCGATCATCTGTTCCAACAAAGAAATAAAGCAAGTTAGATATCTCAGACAAAATATTAAACCGAAAAATAAAGGTAAAAGCTTAGTACCCGTCGCAACGGCGCCAAAACTTGATACACTAAAAATGAATCCTTGCTACTGTCAAGTTAACAGTGGTAATTGTAATATTTGAGATTCAATTCAGAGGACCAGTTTACTCTTTACTCTTATGAGTTCAATAATAAGCTGAGAAACAAGTGGGGTTTTGAGAATTAATTGTGACGCAAGTAACTAGAATACCTAGATGGTTCAAATTCGATTTAAATGAAGCCGGCTTTGGGTTATTAATCGGGTGTCAATGCAAAACTGAACAACTATTCAAGTGCAATGAGGTGCAGTCTAGAACTCAGATCACTCGGCTAGAACAATCCACTATTGTGGTCTTGCTCCCTTTGCAGATCGGTCTTGAATCCTAAGTTTTCACTTGGAACAAGACGCGATAACAAGCCTTAGAGACAAGATCTGATTAATTCACTTAATACCCTAATATCTACTCTCGCTGATTAGGGATACAAAGCTCATTCAATATATGTCAATTTATCTCCTAAGCGGTTAGCTAGGTGATTAAATCAGAAATCGAACATTAAGTGATCAATTCAATGTAAGCAGTAAGAACAATATGAATGAAGAACAGTTAAGATCACTTATTTGTGTTCAGTTAATGCTGCTAACACCCTACAACCCTAAGCAAGCTTAGCCTACTACTCAATCATAAAGCAGGATGACACAGACATGGTTTCTGAATAATACTGCATATAAAATAAATAGAAAGACAAGGGTTCAGGATGATCTTCTCGTGAGGATGAAGCCTTCTCCCTTACAAGTTTCTTAATCCAAAGAAAATAGATCTCGGTCTCTTGCAAAACTAGCGTAAGAAAAAAAAATAATAGCATAGGCCTTTTTATATGGAGGCGCTGGTGGTAAAGAGATAAAAGAGTGTGGAATCTAGGGCAAACTTTCGGAATAGGAAGTTTCCTTAATGATCGGGAACAGTCAGACGCTTGTTCTCTTCGGGAACAACCTTCGGGTTGTTCTAGATGGCTGCTCCGCATCGAATCCTTGAAAACGACATCTGACTTCCTGAATCTCTCTTCTTTGCTCTTTCACCTGCTCCAAACCTGGAATGATATCAATTAAACACGAATTAGGACTGAGAATTAGCTCAAAGCACACATATAATGGTATTAAAAACACCATATATCAAGGCCAATATTGCAATGGAGGCATTGCATCATGGGATGACTACCTTTTCTTGGTTGAAGCGTTTTATATAGCTACCCAGAGGCTCAGCTAGGTGTTAAAGACCTTTGTAAAGGTCGTCGGCCTTCTTCTCGAGGCTCATGCTGCTTGTGAATTGCTCCAAAAACTTGTCGGTTAAGGTTGCGAAGGAGCGTATCGACCATTGGGTAAGTTGATGTACCAATCTTGAGCGAGTCACGTAAAGGTTGAGCCAAAACCATTGCAGATGGTGGCCTCCCTAAGCTTCTTTTGGATTGCTACAGTGAGCATTTGTTTCTTGTACTGGGCCACATGGTTGTATGGGTCAGTGGTACCGTCGTACATCCTCATATTGGGAAATGGGAACTTCCTTGGCATCTCTACCAACCCGATCTCTTTGTGATATCACTGAAATTACCATAAGGAGTGATTTACTCTCTCAAATAAGAGGTCGAGTTGTAATACTTAAGGATCGAATTCACAGAGAGCTAAGGCACACAATAGATCTATCTAGTTATATAGTTAAGCTAGGCAAATAGGTTTAAAGTAGTAAATAGCAGGGGTGAACAAGTAATTGTTCGATTGACTGATTTGGGTTTTAAGACAGATATGGGAAGCGTTACACTTAGGGTTTCTATTCAAACAATCATGATTATAATGATATAGATACGAAGTATATAATTGATATTCTAGAACTCAAACAATAAGAATAGTCAATCAACTATCGTATTTTTAGACTATCTATCGTCGGATCTAGGACCTCGGCTGTCGCTTGTTGGTCATGAGAAAGTGTCGATCGATTCTAACGACAGGGTGTCGATCGATACACCTTTCAGCCCGTCGATCGATACAACTAATGAGTTGTCGATCGATGAACCTTTCAGGGAGCGTTACCGCACGGGTTTGACTAGTTCACTGGGTTTGACTAAATCAGCTCCCGCTTGTTTCTAGCAATCGTAGCACAACCTAAACTAATTCAGACAGAGAACCAAGCTTCCGTTTGCGCCCTAATATCTATAGGCAAGGTCCTAGTTAGCTACTCTAGAATACATGCATTAAGAACATTTTAGTTGATTCATATCCTAACACTTAGCAATTCTATATTTTGGGCTAATCTCTCATGAATATCTGAACCCTAAATCTAACAAAGAGAACTACTCAGACACAGCTAAGCAATTCATAACAACAAGATATAAAAACTGCATAAATAGAATAGAGTAGAAAACTGGAGTTCCAATCACAAATCTTTGAAGGAGTTCTTGGATCTTCTCTCTAATCCTAAGACTTTAAGTATTTTTCTGTATGAAAGAATAGAAAAGCGTATGTTGCCTAGAACAATGGCAGAGCATATAAATATTAGGTTAAAACTCGTCAGGGGTAATCTGGTAATTCTTGTGGGACTTGGGCTTAAAATCGGTTGGAACCATTATGGCCTCTGCGCACTTCGCTGTCGATCGACAACACAGAGTGTGTATCGATTGCTTATCATCCTTGATCATTGATCGCTAGGTTGGTCGATGGTCAGCTACGAGTCTTTATCATTTTATCTCCAAAA
Organism: Brassica napus; assembly: GCF_020379485.1. Taxonomy (NCBI): domain Eukaryota; kingdom Viridiplantae; phylum Streptophyta; class Magnoliopsida; order Brassicales; family Brassicaceae; genus Brassica; species Brassica napus. Next base: position 45,505,049 of record NC_063446.1, read on the forward strand.
TACACCAAAATCACCACTTTACTCCAAATCATTCCAAAACCTGAAAATAGACTAAAAAGACTCCTAAACAACTAATATGTATTTAAAAATACCTATATACCATGGCTAAAATGGGTAAAATCCATGGTATATCACTTTGGTGAAAAGAGTTCCGTCGTAAGAGTTGGGATCGCTCCTCCTGAATCGGAGGAGCCACTCCTGGAAGCATTTTGATCATGGACTGGACAGCTCCAAACTTCTTAAATAACATCCGCTCGAGGTAGGCGGTCACAAAGGACTTTTTCTGTCGCTTCTTCTGGTGTCTCTTGGTCAGTTTCCATCTCTGAGTTATCATCTTCCATAAAGCCGGCTCTACTTTTCTTTGCAGTATTTGCGTCCACTGTGGTATCTCCATTCAATGGTGGAGCTTGTTGGGTACCATTTCCTTCAGTACTCGGAGTTTACAGAGGCTGCATTGGTCGAATTTGAGTCTGGAACCGTTGTCGCTTATTGCTCGTTGTGTTAAGAGCTTGATTCTCTTCTCGAAGAGCTAGTTTTTCAGCTTCGAGCTGTGGGAGCTTCTCCACACTTTGCTCCAGTAGCTTAGATTGCTCGCCTAGCGTGTCCTTCAAGACTTGGACTTCAGAGATAAGCTCAAGGTTGTCTGCGGTTGCGTCTCGAGCTTTGTGTAGCTCGGTAACTAGGCCTTGTAGACTATCAATTTGATTTTGAAGCTCAATCTCTCTCGGAGTTGTCGAAAGCCGCTCGTCTTGTTTGTTTGCTGTCATCGTGACGTAGCTTAGATTACCCTTCTCCTTATAGTACCAAACTGTTAGCGTATTTTTTGGTGAGATATTTGTAGGTACCACAGAACAATAAAACAAACAAGAGTAGCACGAATTGAAACTTAAATAGAGATTTTATTGATTATATGAGCACGAACTACAACATTTGGTGTATAAACTCTAGTTCTATCCGCCTAATTCTAGTCTTTTAGTCTCTGAATGTCGATCATTTGTTCTAGGGTTTGGGCTAGTCGTAGTTGGTTATTAGGTTAGAGACTTAGAATCTTTCATATTCGGAAATATAGAAAAATTTCCTTTACTAGAAATCTTCTTGTTTTTATCTGAAAGTAGGAATGAAAGCAGGATCTGAGTTGGGATTTTTCCAGGCAAGAATCTGAAAGCTCCTACTCGGGAGCTAGAGTATTTCTTTTCTGGATTATTTTTCCCAACAATAATTATTTAAATTATATCATATTTTTGTGGCCTTTTACTCTATTTTTGAAACTAAATAAAGAAAAAAAGAAAATCGAGCATATGGAAAAAATTTTTGTCCGGAGAGGATATGTCAACCTTTGATTTTTTTGTTGGGACCCGTTAAATAGAGTCTTTTCAAATTTCCTTGTTACTAGAGTAAAATATAATTGATTGCGTGCTAACTTTAGAATCTGTCATTAAATATTGAAAATACGTCCGAATTCAGTCAAAATACTTTAGTGCTTTAAATTGTACTGGAGCTTGATCCGCGCGCGCAGATGTTTGTTTTTATTTTTTATAAATAAATTTTTTATTGTTTTTTATTTTTTATAAATAATTTTTTTTATTAGTTATAATATATATATTTAAAATTTACCCGTTCAAATAATTGTTTAATATGACATTTCTAAACACAATAATTTTATAATTTATATTGAGTAATTTTATTTTATCATGTAAACCATATATTTATAGAATATGACTCGTATATCCGCACAAATGTATTTTTATTTTTTTATAGATCAAAATTTTATGATATTATATAATAAATTGCTGTATATACTATTTATTGATTAAAATTTTATGATAATGTATAGTAAAATTGTTGTGTATACTATATATTTGTATATATGGAATTAGTAAAATAGTTACCGTATAATGTATGTATTTAATTATGAAATTTATATATGGAATTAATTATTTCCAAACACACACATATAAAATAAATAGGAAAAGACAAAGAATACAAAAACATAGATTTATTAATTATTGTTGCCATAAATTTTTAGTTAGAATTTGATTTTATAAAGACATTAATTAAAGAGAAAAAGAAAAAATATCATAAAAGATAATTTAATTAATAACTTCAGTGGTATGCCATTGTAAATATTTTAAAAAATTAAGGGGTATTTGAGTATTGTACTTCTCTTTTAATAGTATATAAATACACATTAGGATAATTGAATCCAACAAAACTAAAATAATTTATAAATTTAGGTGGGTGAAAGGTCAGTTTGATGATGGTAGGAATGTGATGATGGTTGGAGAGACCAACTCATATGGAGTTGGGTTTGGTGGGAGAGGAGTAATGGTCGAGAATATTTGATATATTTAACATATAAAAATTCTGGCATCATCATGTTGTCATATTTGATCATGAATAATCGCCATGCATGGACAATATTTAGTATTGTTTAAAGATATTAAGAAATGGGTGTACAATTGTTGTTTTACCCATTGTGTAAGCATTACGACATAAGATGAGGCTTAGATGAATTAGGCGGGGTGGTAGTTGTTGATTTTGTCTAGTTGACTACTTTCGCCATCTCAATATACGTAATGATAGATCAATTTCTCGAAAATTTATAGTGACTCATCATTGTCAGTAGCTAGCCAAATATACGTATAAACAATAAATTAAAGTCTTAGAAAATTTTGTAACTGTACGTGGAATTATACAAATATAAAAGAAACGAATGTAATATAATTTTATGAGGAGAAGAGTCAATATAAATGGCAAACTCATAGTTGTTGAGAAAAAAAAAATGGCAAACTCATGAGTGGTGACTGGTGAGGTAGGTGGGAAAGATTTATGAAGAGTGTTAGGTGGCGTCAAAAGGTGACCCATGTCGGGGGCGAATCTAGAAAAATATCTTATATGGAGCACGATATATTTTTACATGCGAATGATTTAAAATAATTTTCCAGTTTTTATCATATTATTATAAAAATATTATACAGCTTATATAAATATATTTATTAAATATTTTCCGTTTCTAAAAGATATGTATATGTATGTATATATAAAAGTTTGTTTTTAGATGATATATACATTTCAATACATTTTATATGAGTTAATAATGGAGAACTTTAATCTTTTTAAAAATAATTGTATTTTTGAATTACAATTGGTCTAAAATATTAAAATAGATAATCATATAAATAATGTATTATTATCAGACTGAATATGTTTTAATATGCGTAAAACATAATTATTTATTTTTCTAGAAATAAAGAACAGATTAAAAATTTTGAAATTCAAGATTGATATTTATTTATAAAAAAAGCTAGAACAAATTAGACATACATAACTAATTTAACAAGAAACGATAAAAATTAAAATATGGGAATGAAAATCTATATTATAATAGTTGAGTTTTTACTAACTTCTCAGCGCGTCTCGTCAGCGTTTTGTGGGCCCCACTTTTAAAAAGTGTGAAAAAATGTCAAGTCCATGCCTCGAACCGGGTTATTGAGATATAAACACCAACATTTATACCACTAAGCTAAATGATACTTTGTACAGTGATGGCCAAACCTAATATATATTTATGAAGGTCGGAAGCCCTTAATTATTCGGCTTCCTCTGAGGGTCGGGTCTACAAGTGTGTTATGGGTTTCGTTTTTAAATGGAATTCATCACGTTATATGAAAAAAGCTCAAGTTTGCAACAATTATAGTTTTTCCATATTGTAAATTGTTGTTGTTTAACATGAGTTTGAGTTCTTTTCATCATTAATAGTTGAGTTTTTGCTCACTCCTCAGCGCGCCATGTCAGCGTTTTGTGGGCCCCACTTTTAAAAAGTGTGAAAAAATGTCAAGTGCATGGCTCGAACCCGGGTTATTGAGATATAAACACCAACATTCATACCACTAAGCTAAATAATACTTTGTACATTGATGGTCAAACCTAATATATATTTATGAAGGTCGAAAGCCCTTACTTATTCGGCTTCCTCTGAGGGTCGGGCCTACAAGTGTGTTATGGGTTTCATTTTTAAATGTAATTCATCACGTTATATGAAAAAAGCTCAAGTTTACAACAATTATAGTTTTCTCATATTGTAAACTGTTGTTGTTTAACATGAGTTTGAGTTCTTTTCATCATTGTCTCAAACAAGTCTGAGTTACAGAGTTGCGCCGTGTGTCTGTTCGTAATCTATTTTTTCACCGGTGAACTCTTCATGTCCACATCTTAAATCGATTGATCATATTTGTTCCTGATTTGTAGCCACTCTGTAAACCATATATATATGATTCTCATCTTTGATGAATCCAATCTGTATCTCCACAAAACTCATTGATTCTTCTTAGCTTTAACCATCTTTTAGAAAATGTTTCTCTCTGCCTCTCCAGTTCGTTAAACCGGCGTCTCGGCGTCCGTCACTCAATCTTCGAGTCTCTCCGTCTTGGTCGTAGTAGTCATAGCATAGCCTCTGGCTTCCTCCGCTTCTGGGATTCCCTGAACTTCAAGAAAAACAGAGAGTTTGTGGGAATCACGGTTCTCTTCCTTGATGAAAAGGTAAGTTAATCTTCGATCTATCACACTTATTTAACATAATTGTTTTAATTGATTTTCTGATTCTTTGTTGAATAATATTATTTGTAGATTCCATGAATCATGGGTTTACTCCCGTCGGACGTGCTAATCATTACATGCCATCTTTGAAAGCAGGTTCCATTGTGAAAGTCGATCGTTTTTAGGTTGCTAGGTGCTCAAGCATGTACAAGATAACTGATCATCCATTCCTCATTGGTTTCATCTCACTAACCATTATTGATGAAGTCATCATGGGTGCTTCTGAGATCAATCTCTTGTTAAGATTAGACTGTTCGACAATCTCCAAGTGATTGCGAACACAAACCTAGAACTCCCATGTATATTATCATATTGCAACTGGGTTTATATTATGTTTCGATATCATAACTGATATTTAAACTCGCAGATGTGGTTGGGCAAATCCGTTCTGTCTAGGGCTCTGACCTCACCATAGAAACAACTCGAGTCGTTATTCGTCTCCTCATTGTTACGTAAGAAACAATAAACACATAATTCCCTTTATATTACTGTCTATATTGTGCTAACATCAATAATCAAAAATATTTCATACCCAAGATTTGTGGTCGTTTATTTATCTCCCTTACTTATCAATCTAATTTTACACAAATCTTTATTTTACAGCTTAAAAGAAACCACGATAACCCAAACAATAAAAACACCAAAAACTAGAATCCAAAAAAAGACAAATCATTAATGATCACCTCTCTTTTTGTCTAATCTTACAAATAAACTTCAAAACAAATATACCAAACCAATAAACTCAACTAAAACTCAACGACACATACATTGAGCCAGCTAAACAAATACAAACTACAGGGCCAGCTATTTAACAATTTACAAACTTACTTTCGCAGATGCTTACGTAAACGACAACCAAAACCAGTGAAATTACATAAACAAAAAAACAGAGTAGGTTACAAACTTTGATAAATACAACTAGCAATGATTTTTGTTTACATATTACCCATCAAAAAAATAGAAATAAACACAGCCACCAACAGATACAAGAGACAATCCCAACAGATACAAAAGCGACAACAACATCTCCACCTGCTCACTCCTCTTGTCTTATGAAAATAGCTTACATGCTCAATGTCAACAGGCCAATGCTATTGTCTTCTTATGAGAAATATATATATTCATTTTAAGGCCCAAATACTAATTGTCACTCATTTTATAGTTATTTCTACAAGTCTTCATGTATTTGTTTTAAAGGTCCGGTAAAAAAACAAGTTTAAAAATAAAAATAAAAAATATAACCAGCATAATAAGAATAAAAAAAAATTATTATTTAATACACACAACTTAAAAAACTAAATTGGAAAAAAAATATCCAGAAACAAAAGGTACTCTCAACATCCTTAATATAATTTATGTAATCTCAACAGTACAAGTAAGAAATTAAAAAGACAAACAAACAATAAGTCTCAGTGACACAACAAGCAACACTACGAACTATATCAATCACATTACTAACACAGTTTAGTCCTTCATGAGTGGAGAACAGTGCATACACAGTTCATCATCACAACTCTAACCCTATAACAATAAAAAAACTTGAAAAATAATGATCAACCCAAAACGCAAAATTGACAGCTACAATAACCCTAACAAATATTGAAATGAAACAAAAAACTATGTCCACAACTCCGCGCTTGTGTGGAGGCAATGCCCCTAGTTAATCATAAGACTCCCTTCTTCTATTACTCTACTTTGTTTACTTTTCATATTTATATTATCGAGTATTATTTAGACCATCATAATGTTTCTTATGAATATGTCTAAGTAGTCTTACCGTTAGATTTAGAGTTCTTCGAAGGTTGACCTATGTATTGCTAAAATGAATATTAATTAGAAAATTAAATAGTTCTTCATCTAGTTGTTCTTAATGCTAAGTCTAGGCTTGATCACCCTGAACTTAGATCTTAGGATTAATTGGCACAAGGGGAAGTTAGGTTAATTACCTGAAACTAAACTAGTATGATATAATTGACCACGCGGGAGTTGGTCTAGGAGATTAGAGAACCTATCAAACCTACTATTAAAGACTGCTAGAATAAACATCGATCAACGTAACTACAGTTATATCGATCGATGTTTTGAAAGGTGTATCGATCGATATTCATATAGAACATCGATCGACACTTTCTCATGATTAACAAACGAGAGTTAAAATCTGAGATCTAGAATCTAAACAAACGAAGTTGATAGATTATAACTTAAGTTTGAGTTCAAGAACAATTAAAATTTATTAACTCCTAATAATTCATAGAAGGCATACTTGTCTGTCATACATGAGAAATCACATGAATCTAGCTATTTATTTTTAATTTTTTAAAACCTAAAACCAATCATCTGAACAACTGCCTTGTTCACCAAACTTTAGCTTCATTTACTGTTTTAATCATAAATGTCTAGCATTACTTCGAAAACAACAAATCTATGTGGATTCAATCCCTAAGTACTACAATTGAACCTCTTATCTGAGAGAGTAAATCACTCCTTAAGGTAATTTGAGTGATATCAAGGGACAATGTGGCCCTTTGGTTTTCAATTCAGTTGTACCTTTGTATTGGAGATCTTGTATTTGGACCGATGGAATACATTCCATGACGAATCGAATCCCATCTTCTTAAGTACAGCCCAGATGAAATCTCATTCTATCCTATTACAGTCTTTACTCATATATGTTTTGATCGCCATAAATTTAGTCTAGCATGACTTATTCGTCCTCAATCCATGAAACATTTCATCCTATGAGGATATTATCCAAAATCAACCGTCCCGCCACAAATGTTGATTGAGTTTTGGATACCAATTTCTAAAGACAAACCTTCTATATCTGACATAAAACCTTCGAGATTATCTTATACTCTACGTTACATAAACTAATTGGTCGTAGATCCGTCATCCTGGTGGGCCTCTCCTTTTTTGGATCCAACAAATATTAGTCATATTCAATCATTTATCCAACTTCCCCGTTCTCATAAAATAATTCACCAACTCAACCACATCATTCTCGATTAAGTGACATGCATGTTGGTAAAACAAACCCGCCTTGAAAAAAATTCTATACTATTAAAACAAAAAATATCATGTCATTTTCTTTAATGAACAACTCAAATTTACCTAAAATACCCTTATTTTTCCAAATAAACTTTAATTCTCACCATTGACATTCTGGCAATTTTTTTTTTTGGCTTAGACCATCTCCAATGGTACAAAACATTTTACTCTAAAATAGAGTAACTCTATTATAGAGTTGAATTTTCTCCAAAGGTTCACTCTATTATAGAGTAACTCTATTATAGAGTGAACCATTGGAGCAAATTCAACTCTATAATAGAGTAAATCTATTTTAGAGTGAAATATAGAGTAAAATTTTGTGTACCATTGGAGATGCCCTTACTCTATATTTCACTATATTATAGAGTATAGAGTGAACCATTGAAGCAAATTCAACTCTATAATAGAGTTACTCTATTTTAGAGTGCAATATAGAGTAACATTTTGTATACCGTTGGAGATGCCCTTAAAACTATATTTTAGCAGTAATTTAATTCATTGCATTCATGACCTATGAACAAAGCTTATTTTAACAATTATAATTTTCTTAACATTTTAACCTGGTTTTATGCTTATGCACAAAAAAGATAAAATATATACATTAAAACTATAATAGTACATATTGTATTTAAAAATTTAAAGTATAAATATAAAATCATAATTATATATATATAAATCTAATACAAACTATTTTTTTCCCATTGACAAACAAATTATTTACTTACAAAGAAATTATGTTTAACATTTTTAGTTAACTCAATTATACTTTATTTATTAATAATTTTAATTTCAAAACTCAAAAATATAACCTTCAAATAATCATCACAAAAAATGTAAATTAAAATTCATAATATACAAACATGCATTTAACTTATATCATATGTTTTAAACTCGACTCGGACGTTGAACCGAAAGAATTTTTGTTTCATTGAGTAATTGGGTCGACCACGGTTGAACCGCATATGAACAGATTAACAAATTATAATATAAAGTTATATGAAAATAATATTATTAACTATTTAAAAATTCAAAATTAAATGAAATGGGGAAATTGCCAAAAATGACTCAAAACTTGATTTAAATACAAAAAGTGTATCATAAATTCAATCAAATGCAAAACTAAAGAAAAAACATGTATTTAGTGTATCACAAATTCAATCAAATACAAAGTGTATCACAAATTCAATCCCATTATGACCAAAGAAAAACATATATTTAGTTTTACCATTATAACCATGTGCGTAAGAAGACTTCTTTAGAAGTCTTCTCCGAGAAGACTTCTTTGTAAGTGTATCCGTACAGTCACTCATCTTTGTAAGTTTTTATAAGTCTTCTTTGCAAATCTTTTCGTATAGTAGATCTTTAAAATAATTTAAAATTTTTATGAGAAATATTTTGATGGGCAAAAAATTGAATCATGTAATTATAAGCATTTCTAAATGATGTAAATTTATATTTACTAAAATTGAATTATTTTCAACATAGATTAGTGAATGTAGATTGAGTCATGATAGTATTTGGTTTAGGATTTGGTAACATATGTTATAATACCTATTGGTTATAGTATTGTTTGTATTTAGAGTTAGATTTTGGAATATTAACTTTTAAAAAAATAAAAAATTTGACCTACATGTGTTTAGTTTTGTGTATATTAAACACTTTATAAGTTGATTTTAAATTTAATGAATTATTTTTGCTATTTAGTTCGTTATTTAGAGTTTGACTACTCATGAAGTCTACTAACATGTTTCCGCTTAAATTTAAGTAGAATTTAGGTTTCCCGCCTAAATTTTAGTAGAATTTAGGTTTTTCGCCTAAGCGGAGTCTTCCAGAAATCTTCTCATGTATTAGATCTTAAAAATAATTTTTAAAATTTATAAAATATATTTTGATAGGGAAAAAATTCAAATCATGTAAATAAAAACATTTCTAAATGATGTAAATTTTATTTTACTAAAATTGAATTATTTTCAACATAGATGAGTGAATGTAGATTGAGTCATGATAGTCTTTGGTTTATGGTTTGGTAACATATGCTATAATATGGTTGGTATTATTAAGGTTAGATTTTGAAATATTAACTTAGACAAAACAATTAAATTTGACAGATTTGTGTTTAGTTTTGTGTATATTAAACATTTTAAAAGTTGATTTTTAGTTTAATGAAGTTTTTTTTTTTTTTTGCTATTTAGCTACTTATTTGATTTTAGGATCTAGAAGACTTCAGAAGTCTTCTAAGAGCAGACTTTCCAAGAAGTTTTCTATATCTTACATATTTAACCTAATTGTAATTTTTGTCTCCATATATAAAGAAAATTTAAATATTATATTTATTCATCTCAAATGGCTGCAACCAAAAATTAATGTTTATCACTCTAAAACTCTCCGACCTCTCTCTAATCTCTTTGAAAATGAAAACACCAAACTTTATATCAATTTCTCATTTTTTCTTATGTCTTCTCACTAATTTATCTTTTTTTTTGCAGGTTTTTCATTACATGGTTCTTATCTTTCACTCCTTCAAAGGTAGATCTATAAATTTTGGATATGTATTTTTGTGTGTTTTATATATTAGATACTAGAAAGCTATAGATTCAATCTAATGTGATTGTTTTTTATTATTTCAGCATAAAAATTTATTTTTGAAATTTTTCTTTGTTTTGAAGCCTTTTGAATATTTTTGAATTTGCAAGTCTTTTTAGATCTGAGATGGATTTTGGAAAACTTCTCAGAAGACTTCTCGGAAGACGGCTTGGAAAGTCTTCTAATGCATTTTATGTTATAAGACTTTGTGGCTTCCCACGAAGTCTTGAGGAAGTCTTATGTCCAAACTGATACAAATTTTGGATATGTATTTGTTATGTCTTATATAAGAGATTCTAAAAAATTATAGATTCAACTTAATGTGACTGTTTTGTTTATTATTTAAGCATAAAATTTTATTTTTGAAATTTTCTCTTTTTTGAAGCCATTTAAATGGTTTTGAATATGCAGATTTTTTAGATCTGAGTCAAGATTTTGGAAGACTTCTCAGGAGACTCTTCGAACACTCTTGGAAGACTTCTTGGGAAGTCTTATAATGTATTTTATGCTAGAAGACTTTCAAGAAGTCTTCAGGAAGTCTTCTGAAGTCTTCCCTCTAAAGTGGTATAAATTTTGGATATGTATTTTTGTGTTTTATATATTAGATTCTAAAAAGTCATAGATTCAACCTAATGTAACTGTTTTGTTTATTAGTTAAGCATAAAAAAATATTTTTGACCTTTTTCTATTTTGAAGTCATTTGAATATTTTTGAATATGCAGATTTTTTTTCAGATATGAGTTAGATTTTGGAAGACTTCTCAGAAGACTCTCGAAAGACTTCTTGGGAAGTCTTCTAATTTATTTATGCTAGTCTTCCATGAGTCTTCTGAAGTCTTCTGCTCAAAATGGTACAAAGGGATAATGTCAATTGGAGTCCGAGCTTATCTATGTTAAGGAATATTATCTAGCTATATGTGTAATAGTTTTGCTGAGGGTCTATTTTATGATTTGTATGTGTATTATTTTAGTTGTGAATTCTTTTGTAAACTTAAAGAGATGTTTAGGAAAAGAATTTGGTAAATATATTCATGTTTTGCCAAAAGTACTTGACATTATTGAAGTTATTGATACAACATACCAAGATAATTTTTAACCATTCTACCACTCATAACAAAATACACAATACCTAGGCCAAAGGCCACGGGCAAGGATGATGCGGATGTTTCATATGAACAATCGTCACGGTCGCTGGCTCTTGTGATACACAGTACCGAGGACAATAAGTGTAGCGGGTCCCAAGGTACAAGGAAGATAGCAAGTGCTATTGTTACTCCCTCACGACTGGACCGTCCTATGGAGGATAATGTGACTGTCAGGAACAAAGGCGAAGCTAGAGCTTTAGCATTATCTCCCTCAGCTGGACAGGACCCTCCTAGTGCTGATGATCAGATCATTGGGGCTTTAAGTGATATGGAATTGGTAGAGCAATCGAATGATGGTTTGGAAGATGAAATAGAAGGAGACGACCTCTTAGGAGTCGATCTTATGGAGATGGAAGGTAACAACTTCCATGTTGCTACTTAGGATAAGGGAATTAGCGAAGACATGAAATCCACGAGGACCAAGAAACATGGAGGTAAACGTAATGCCCCCTTGGGCATCAAGAACAGGAAGTTTGAGATCCTTCGTAGGGGGTCTCCAAGCAAGCGTTCGATGTCTTCTCGGTCACATGTCGAGGGGGGTGATAAGCAACGAAGTAGGCATGCAACAGCAGTGGTACCAGCGACCAAACATGATGGTTTGATGAGTTCCAAAAACTCATCCAAAAATTATAAATGAAGACGATCAGTTGGAACTGTAGAGGGATAGGGAACGACCTCACAGTTCGACGCCTTAAGGAGATGTGTCAGAAGCATCGCCCAGGACTTGTGTTCCTTTCTGAGACGAAGAACAGAAGGCTGCTGTTGCAAAACATTCAGGCCGACTTAGGATTTGATCATTTGTTTACTGTTGATCCACTTGGACTCAGCGGAGGTTTAGCTTTATTTTTTATGGATGAATTTCAAGTTAATGTATTATTTTCAAATAACAGAATGATTGACATTGAGGCAGTCATTGATGGAATAAAAGTGTTTTTGACGTTTGTTTATGGTGACCCTGTTTTGGAACGAAGAGATCAAGTTTGGGAACGTATTTCACGTTTCTCAACAACTAGAACTGAACCTTGGTTCATGATAGAAGATTTTAATGAAATTTTGGGTCATAATGAGAAGGAAGGAGGGAGGCAGCGTCCTGATAGCTCTTTCCTACCTTTCAAGCAAATGCTTACAGATTGTGGGATGTTGGAGTTTCCTTTTACAGGAAACATGCTTTCATGGGTAGGGAAGAGAGCAGGACGTGTAACTGTTCGATGTCGTCTGGACAGAGCAGTAGGAAATGCTGATTGGCATGAGAAGTTCCCACATTCCACTGTAAAGTACATGAGGCTATGGGGATCGGACAATCGCCCGATTCTCGTAATATAATCACAAAGCCAACGAGGAGATCAAAAAAATTTAAATTTGACAGAAGATGGCTAGATAATGAGGAACTAAGGCAGGTCATTCTGGAGGGATGGAAATCTCCTGATCTCCCCGCCCCCCCCCCCCCCCCCCCGATGCGACTATAATGGAACATATCCAGCTGCCGAAAAGCCTTGAGTGAGTGGAGGAAGCAACATAATATCAACTCGGCGAAGTTAGTGGAGGAGCTAAAGGAGAAAGTTGAAGGCTTATACGCAGATAATGATGCGACGACCGAAGAAATTGCTGAAGCGTTGAAGGAACTCTCTGATGCTCTTAAAGCAGAAGAAATGTTCTGGAGACAGAAGAGTAGAGTGTTTTGGCTGAGAGAAGGAGACAGAAACACAAAATTTTTCCATGCTCTAACAAAGCAAAGGAAAGCAAGGAATAAAATCACGCAGCTCCTGGACACAGATGGTAACGTAGTGGAGGATGAGGAAGGACTGGTAACCATTGCTACTAGCTATTTTAGGCAAATCTTCGAGTCATCTATTCCAGAAGACATTGAAGAGGCGCTATCTGAAGTTCCTACGACGGTTACGGGAGCAATGAATGACAGCCTTACGGCTCGTGTTTCTGAATGGGAAGTCAAACTAGCTCACTTTGCCATGTATCCAGATAAGGCGCCGGGGCCAGATGGGATGACTGCGCTTTTCTATCAAAAGTTTTGGGATATAGTCAAGGAGGATTTAACTCTTATGGTTAATAAATTCCTCTTTGAAGGGAGTATTGCTAATGGGCTGAATGATACAAATATTTGTCTTATTCCAAAGACATCTAAGCCTAACGACATGGCTCAATTCAGACCCATAAGTTTGTGCAATGTCAGCTATAAGATTGTCTCTAAGGTCTTATGACAAAGACTAAAGAAAATCTTGCCAGAGTTGATATCAGAAACCCAGTCAGCCTTTGTAGCTAGAAGACCGATTTCAGATATTATCATGATTGCTCAAGAAATGTTTCATGCACTGAGAACTAAGCCGAGTGGACGTAATAAAAGGATGGCCATAAAGACAGATATGAGTAAAACATATGATAGGATGGAGTGGTCGTTTATTGAAGCTGTGATGAGAAAGATGGGATTCGCTGAAACATGGATCACCTGGATTATGAGGTGCATTACGTCGGTAAAGTACAAAGTTCTTATGAATGGGCAGCCAAGGGGAAATATTGTTCCAGGTAGAGGCCTGCGTCAAGTAGATCCTTTGTCTCCTTTCATTTTTATTCTGTGCACGGAAGCGCTCGTTTGCCTTCTTAATCATGCAGAGAATCAAGGGAAGATAACGGGGATGCGTGTAACACGCGCATGTCCTTCGGTATCCCACCTTTTCTTTGCTGATGATAGCCTTTTCTTCTGTAAGGCGGAGCCCCGTGAATGTGAAGAAGTAATGAAAGTAGTCAAGAAATATGGTAAAGCATCTGGCCAATGTATTAACTTTGACAAATCTTTCTTACTCTTTGGTAAGAGGATTAATGCAGCTACTAGGCAAGAGATTAAAGATGTCCTTGGAATACATAATGATGGTGGGATGGGGAAATATTTGGGAATCCCAGAGGATATTAGTGGCTCCAAATGCAAACTATTTACATTTCTAAAAGATAACCTGATGCATAGGGTAAATGGTTGGACTGGTAGATGGCTCTCAAAAGGAGGAAGGGAGGTAATGATCAAATCCATTTTGCTCGCTCTGCCAACATACGTTATCTCGACATTTCTGCTCCCATTGGAGATTTGTGAAAACCTTGCTAGTGCCATTGCACAATTTTGGTGGAGCTCGAACCCACCAAAAAGAGGTATACACTGGGCAAAATGGGAAAATGTTTGTTTACCTAAAGAAGAGGGTGGGATTGGATTCCGCTTAATTCATGAGTTTAATCTAGCACTATTGGCAAAACAATTATGGAGATTGGTTCGGTACCCTGATTCGCTGGTTGCCCGAGTGCTGAAGGGCATATATTATAGGATGACCTCGCCGTTAAGGGCAATCTCGGTAAGTAGCCCATCATATGTGTGGGCAAGCATTTACGCCGTAGGGAAACTTTTGAGTCTAGGGATTAGACAGAAGATTCATTCTAGTTATGAAGTCAAGGTATGGGAGGATCCGTGGATTCCAACTACACCTGCTAGACCAGCTACACCTGTAGCGCCAGTGATGCACCCGAATATGAGAGTTAGTGACCTCATTAACAAGGAAACGAAGGAATGGGATGTAGGGTTACTAGAGGATTATGTTTATCCTGAAGAAATACCACTCATTCGCAGTATGGCCACAAGTTCTAGTCATCGCCGTGATACATTCTGCTGGAGTTACACGAGGAATGGACAATATACGGTTAAATCTGGATACTGGGTTGCTCAAAATCTATTAAAACCAGAAGAGGAAAAGAAAGTGCTGGAACCAAGTATCACCAAGCTTCAGGCCTTTGCTTGGAAGCTGAAAGCGCCAAGGAAGATGTGTCATCTTATTTGGCAATTGATAACGGGTCAGGTGGCAGTGACGAGGAATTTAGTAAGGCGGAATATGAAGTGTGATAATTACTGCCCGAGGTGTGGCGAAACAGAAGAATCTGTAACTCATGCAATATTTGAATGTCCACCAGCTCTCCAAGTATGGTCATTATCAGCAACTCCTACAAGTCCAGGGATATTTCCACTTCCGAGCGTCTACACAAACATGGATTATCTATTCTGGAGGAAGAATGTTATCATAGAGCCAGACCAAGATAGAGATCCTTATCCTTAGATAATATAGTATATTTGGAAGGCTCGTAATGATAAACTTTTCAGGGGTATAGATAGAGATCCTTTGGAGCTAGTTCTACATGCAGAAAGTGAGTGTCAAGCATGGTTTAATGCAAATGAGATGATTGCACCAGTAGGTCAGGCCAACAGTAATGAGGTGAACCAAGCCTTAAGTTTGGGTAGTATTTGCCTGTTAGATGGATCGTGGACAGCTTCTGACAGATTTAGTGGATGTGGATGGGTCTGGATTCACAGCGCGAAAGACGTGCAACTTATGGGAACACGAAATTTCACTCGATGTGAATCAGCACTGCACTCGGAGGTAGAAGCACTGCGATGGGCAATTGAGAATATGCTTCAACACTCGCCGTGCCAGAGCTTTGGAATAGACTGCAAAGAGCTGATCGCAATGATAAAGGAACCTCAGGAGTGGCCAAGCTTCGCGACAGAATTGGAGAAGATAGAGACGCTGCAGATTTGTTTCCCGGACTTCAAGATCATCCATGTGCCACGAGCGCGCAACCAGTCCTCTGATTTTTTAGCTAAGACTGCAAGAACTTTTTGTAGGGAGTTACTTTTTATTGGTTGTTCTATTCCGGTCTGGTTATTCATACCACCTCAAGCTTGAGTAATAGAATGGCCGGTTGACGTCAAAAAAAAAAAAAATACACAATACAAAAACTTAGTCAAATTTACTAAAACTAAGAGAGAAGACCTCTCAAGAGAACTTCGAAAAATTCACAAAAGATCAAAATTGAATTTTAAGTGAAAGTTGAACTTTTAAATCTCATGGAAGTTAAAAACTATTCTTATGATCTAAGACGACAAATTAAACCATATGACTTGATATTCTTGAAATTACTTAACACTTTTGAAAGTTAAAAAACATACCATGAAGTTGCTTAACATTCTTGAAAATCTAACGTAGAAGACTTCTTAAGAAGTTTTCTCGGATTAGCTAGAAATATTAGTAAACATCAATATCTGAAATCTCGTAATTATTACCAAATAAGTTATGAATTTCATCCAGGAGCCCCAATATTGACTAATATACATGAATTAATAAGAAAATATTAAAAAGTCTTTTTAACTGTAGAGAGAATTAAAGTTTATTAAACATTGACGTAGAAGACTTCCTAATAAGTCATTTAGGTCATTTTTCCAATTGCAAATTTACGAAGGAAGGCTTCTAGAGAAATCTACTCTAAAACAAACATCTTGAGAAGTCTCCTTTGTAAATATTGGCTTACTTTTGAATTTGATTTAATTTGACAAATCCTCGAAAATATCAGTGGAAGTCTTCTCTGGTAAACGTGTTAGATTTGCAATTGACACAGATATTTGACTTTTTCTTAGAAGACTTCTTTAGAAAAAGAAGAGTTCTCTAGAAGTCTTCCATCATAAGAGTTCTAAAGAAGTCTTATCTCATAAGCAAATGTTTGACCTAAAACCCAGAATAAAAGTCGAGAAGTCTTCTTGCAATAGTGAGAACACTTCATCTAATAGTAAAGAAGATTTCCCAAGCTTCTATAAAAGGTCAAATTTTTAACAAAATTCAGTAAATCGCAAAACTAACTTGTTTATCCGAGAAGACTTCTCTCGTTTTTTTTTTGTTAACAAATAAAGTAAAAAGACTTATAGAGAATTCTTCTCTAAAAACACACACAAAAAGTCAATTGCAAAACAAACATATGCATTGACGAGAGAAGTCTTCTTCGTGAAACAGATCTGAAAAAATTCAACTATCATTTTTAGATCCGGTGAAATTCATGTTTAGCTTTTACAAGCACACATAACTTCTTAATGGAAGTTACTCACTCGTTCTTGACCATGAATCATGAACTTGAGTAACTCTAATAAGCCTATCGTTTTTGAAATAAAAAATTTAGATTTTTTGATGAAATAAGAGAAAAAGTGAAAGGGAAATGGTTTATGTGTGTAAAAAATGAGAATATGAAGATTTGTATGTTGATTTTAGGTGCATATAGAGCTTGAAACTGGTTGTTTATGGTTGTTGGTGTTTTGATGACAATAGCAATGTTGTAAATAAATGTGGAAGACGAGGATGATGAGTAAAACACCCATTTAAAAAAAATAATAGTAATAGCATTTTCGTGGATAGCTCGAATTTCTAGGGTTAGTATGACCAACGAAAGTTTCAAAAAAAAACATGGGTCATTTTTGTGTTGACTTCAAATTTTGATTCATATTTGAAAAAAGCCCAAATAAAATATCATTTAAAAAACTTATTTACATATTTAAAATATCTTATTTGAATATCTATTTTTCACCATGAAAACTAATATTTAACTAATTTTTAATACTCCCTCTATTCCCGAAAGTAAGATTTTCTAAAGTGTTCACGCTTATTAAGAATTCAATAAATGTTTATAATTTATTTTTTTTTTATTTTATTATTCACTTTCCAATAACTTTTCACCAATGAAATTTAATCAATTCAAATATTTTCATTTAATGTTTCTTAAAAGTATAAAAAGTACCTTAAACATATAGAAAATCTATCTTTGTGGAACAAGTAAAAAATCTAAAACATCTTACTTTCGGGAACGGAAGGAGTACCAAATTAGAATGTTGGCTAAAACTTAAGATAATATATATAACTAAATAAAATTATTATAAAAATAAATGTTAAATCTAAAATAATATAAATATAAACTTATAATATATTATCAATATCAAAAATAGACCAATATTGTCTTATCAACAAATTATATAGTTTTCTCTATTACCATTTTTTCGAATGACTTATTAAAAGTCTAATCAAACTGTAGGGAACCACAAATCAAATATATTATTCAATTTATGGAGTATTAAAAAGTATTTAAGAAGTTTAATCAATTTTGTAGCAAATATTATCAGATTTTTTGGGGTTTTCCTGGGTTGGCTAGTGCCATGCACAGGTTAATGGCGAATTTTTGGTCTTTATCAGATTTTAATTAACTTGTTTTTCATTAAATTGAAACCAGATTATATACGGGTCATCGGATTAAGTGGTTCGACCGTGAGTTTGAGTCAAATATTAAAACACTACTTATATCTCAATTCTTCTATAAACCAAATATGTACCCCCACTAAACGGAATTAAATCATTTGTACAAATAGAATGATTTCTTCCCACCATTTAAATATTGGTACACTATTAGGCATTGAAATTCATGGATAATTTTAAAAAAAAAATTTGGATAAAAATATGGATAATTCGGTTTTCTCGGGTAACTAAGTTTATAAATTGTATTTTTAGGATATTTGGTTATTTAGAAATATGCCCAGATAGCATCCATAGCAAAGCCTGCCTGTCCGTAAATCCCAACGAGAGCCCTACCTTTGATCTCAAACACGAAAGTGCGATTACCAACTGTCCCATATGTAGGAGAGAATTTCTCATTTGATGTCTTGAAATTTGTTGGGTTCAAAATCGGTCACGACGGAATCAATGTTTGAAAGTCCCCGGAAAATATTTTTCGAAATAAAAATTTCATATAATTTTTATTGAAAAGGTTATACCACGAGTTCTTGATATATTTTATTGACAACAAGAAGCAAACATTGTGTCACGGAACCAAACACGCAGTCCAACTCGTTCGTTCAGACCTTTTGAGGTGCAGAACTGCACAGACGTGTCAGATGTTTAGCTTTGGATGAAGAACTTCCCATGGTTTGATTGAGCCCAAATTTAGGCACAAGATAGAGCTTTGAGTTAGATTTCCAATCCCACCGGTATGAGGTCAATCAGCATCCTGTAGCATAAGTTATCCCCATTTTATTGAAGGGTGGACAGAGCACACCGTCCAGCTCGGCGGATGGCCGAGCTGGATCGACCAAACGACCAGCTCGGCCATCCGCCGAGCTGAATCAGTCCAGTTCGGCGGATGGCGGAGCTGGACCAGTCCAGTGCGCCGGATGGTGAGCTGGACCGAACATGCAACCAGCTCGGCAATCCGCCGAGCAGGACTAGTCCAGTTCGGCGGATGGCCGAGCTGGAATGATCGTGCTGTCTTCATCCTGTCCTCGCAGCTCCCCCCCCCCCTTCGGGATTAGAACGAACCTGCTCTTGTTTCATCTTGATCAGAGTCACCGTTAGAACTCGATTTAAAGACCGCAAGAACTCGTTCTCTCGAATAACATTCGGATTGATCGTATAAAATGGCAAAGGTTAGATGAACACCTCGAATTGCCTCCGTTATATGAGGAATTTGAATGTTCTTCGGAATCGACGTCGTATCGAAAACGCTCTTTTTATAAAATCGTAAAAGCGCCTAAGTCAGAAATTGGCCCGAAAGGGCCCATAGCGCGGCTAAGAGCCCACTAACGATTTTATACCAAATCAAACCCAATCGTTATGACGGTTTATCTTTTGTTATGCAGGAGAAGATAAATGTCAAGTTCGGAGGATAAATGTGAAGTTTCCAAAGATAAACACGAAGATCGAAGGAAAATGGAATATTTTCGCGAAGCGATAAATTCGACCAAGGGTAGAAAGGGAAAGAGCAAACCGCCTCTAGGAGGAGTATATAAGGAAGTCGAGGTTGTGACAAGAAATGCTGTATATTCTTTGAGATTATGTTCATGATCGTCTGGATATGTTGCTAGCGTTTAGACGAATTTTAGATTGTCGTTTGCTTTTTTGGGACCATTTTATGGAGGCATCGTATTGCCTAAATGTTTTTCTGCCTATTGTTGCGAGAGTTTGCTTTGACGAAAACGTTTTCTTGATGACAAGGAAAAGGTTTTTGAAGTTTGGGAGTATGCGAGTATAGTATACGTACCTACTCACTTTATTTTTTTTACGAAAGAAAATGGTTGAACCGATACTTTGAAGGTTTGTGTACGTTTCTTCTTCCGAGGATTGGAATGATCGACAGTCTTGGTCGATTTAAAGACGACGCTGGGACTGTGATTTGGTTGTTGATGACTTGGAATATGTCGGTTTTAAGAAAATCGCTAGAAACGAATCGGTTTTAAGACGACATTCGTGTCTATAGTTTTTTTCTCTTTAGGAAGCGGACTGGATATGTGTGGCGATCGTTTCTCGATTTTCAGAGAGTTTAGATCGGTTTGCAAGATCTGGCTGAACAGTTATGGAACGATATATCGAGACAGGAAAAATCGCCTAAGACTTAGTTCGCTAGACTATCCTCCTACGTTTTAAGTTCCCTAAAGTTCTATGACAGTCTCAAAGGCGTTTTTATTTCTTAGTAATTTCCTACCAAAATTCCAAGTCTGATTTCAAAAATTTCAAGTTGGAAATACCTTAGTTCTCTCGAAGATTCGGGTTAGCCTCTTCTCCGTTTTGCTTGCTCATTTGCCCTTACTCTTTTCGTGTCTGTCTCCCCATTTTGAATAGCAAGAATATTGATTCTTCCTGGACTTCTCTGCTTTCCTGGCCGCGTTTAGGCTGCTGCCAATCTTGCGGTTTTCGTGATCCATGTTTCAATCTCAGTATCATTGGATTTTACGAAAATGAATAAGCATCTCGTCGAAAAATTTTTAGTTTAGAAATAGCCAGGGACGATCAAGAGATGCCAAGGATGATCAGGAAAATTCGCCAGGTGATGAGGTTTTGGCGACACATCAAGGCGCGAGAGGAAGGATGTTGCCAACTTTAGCTTTACGGAAAAAAATTTGAAAAATAATATCGAGTTTAATTTTACAACAGTTATTCCGTAAAATGTTATCGATTTTAATTTTTTGAAAGTTGTTTCGTAAAATGTTGTCGAGTTTAATTTTTGCAAAGGTTATTTCGCAAGATGTTGTCGAGTGTAATTTTTACGAGATTTGTTCCGTAAAGAAGGTGACAAACATCAACAACTCGCGGAATTTGTTACTATGAAAGTGATACTTGAATTCTTACGAAATCTTAGGCTTCAGAAAACGTTTTAGCGGTGGGGATACGATCTCCCGTTTTTTTTTTTAGTAGTCTTCAGCCGTTTTATGTTTCGAGTGATTCTATAGAAATCAACTTTGTTTCTCTGAAAGTTATTTGGAAGAAGTACAGCCGTGGGGGATTCGTAACCGATTTGCTGCGCTTCCTTTTTCTATGATTAATCTAGGGTTTTCCCGAAAGATATTCGGAAGAAGTACATCGGCAAGTTATGTACCCGATTTGCTGTGATTCCTTTTTCTACGATTAATCTAGAGTTTTTCCAAAAGATATTCGGAAGAAGTACAGCAGCGAGTTATGTACCCGATTTGCTGTGATTCCCTTTTTTTCGCGACTAACCTAGGGTTTTTCCGCAAGATATTTGGAAGAAGTACAGCGGTGAGTTATGCACCCGATTTGCTGGGCTTTCTTTTTCCGCGATTAACCTAGGGTTTTTCTGCGGTTTTGGCGAGAGCAAGTTTTACTTTTCCGAAAAGTTTTCGGAAAACGTGTTTTGGTAAAACCCTTACGGGTTGAGACTTCTTTAGTTCGGTAATGAGCCAAACTTACGGGGTTTGATAAAATTTATCGTTTCCCTTTATGTTTAGACAGAGAATTCGCGAGCTCGTTTCGTTGCACTTCCTGTGGCAAAAAGTCACGGCTAGGTTTTCGATTTTCTCAAGAACTGTGGCGTTTGCGTAAACCTTGGCCATAGGCGCAGTGGATGCTGGAGTTGTCTTACCAGCGTTGCTGCGAACTGCGATTTTGTCTTTCGTATCTCCAGACATTGTTTTGATCAAGCATTTTGCGGCTATGAGTTAGAGTAATCCCGTACCCCACCCTCCTTCTTGCGCCAAACTGTGGGAACTGAAATTCACACTATCGATCTCCGTTTAAATTAGGAAAGCCAAGAAACCCTAAGTTTTCCAGAGGTCCCGGATTCTCTGCGAGAGCCAACGGTAAGTGACCAAATAAATGCAGAAAATATGTAAAGACAATAAACGAGTTTAGAAAAAGTTGATCTTATTTCGAATCCGCGTAAGAGCGTTGCGATCATTACAAAAGATGATAAAAAATTTGGCCGCAAGAGCTGTCAGCGAGTTACATAGTTCTAGCAACCTAAAACTTTTTAAACCTAGTTGAGTCGCAGCTCGATAACAGAAGACGAAAATAGACATGAAAAAGGTTTTGATTTGATTTCGGACTGCACCTTATGAAAGGCTGCCTACATACCCCTTTCGAGTATCAAGCCGAACGTAATTCAAGAGTGAACCAATAGATCGAACTACTTGTGCACGTTCGTCTGGTAATCGGGTGTCAGTCATAGAAACAGAGCATGTCGAAAATAATACCTAAAAGTTTCTAAGTGCAGAGAGTTCTATTTCCCGATCATTGGCTAGATCTACCTCTGGTTGACCAATTCGTTCCAGAAACGAATGTGTCATGAGAATCATCTCAAAAAACCTATGAAAAACGTTCTGCGACTAGATCATAGTGAAGTAAACTTTGGTAACACTCGATGAGTAACTCAAAGCAACTTTTACCTAAGATCGAAATCACAGCAGAAACGTTTCTCGTAAAACCCGCAGAAACAACGCTACTTTGACATGTGTATACATATCACCAATTTACAACCTTCGTAAAACCGGTCCCCATTACTTACGCGAAGAATCCTTCGTATAGTCAGATCAAGTCTTACAAAGAAACTTTTGAAAGTAAACATAACAGGTTTTACGAAGAAGTATATTTTGTATAGCAAACACAAAGCTTTAAGATCTGACTTTGGATGATCAATCTAAACTTTATCTCTTCGCATTATGATCTAATAGATCTCTTTTTTTTAGCCATGCGGCTCGCTGGCTTCTGCCTTTCTTTTCCCTCGGTCACATCCAAGAAGGCAATTATCCCGCAGCTGACTCAACACTGGTTATGTAGCAAACCTCTTGGGCTTCGTCTTCCTCAGACAAAAACGAATCGATTTTCATAAGACTGTAGGTAACATTATACGAAATATTCGTCGTATAACTGAAACCTAGAGCGGAGAATCGTTTTCTATGAAAATCGGCCATATTAACACGGATAACCCCGACAAACTTGGCCTATCAGTCTCGACAAGCGCTATTTGGCCCTCGGTCAATTACGCCTTCCAGTAAAAGTCCGAACCAGAATTGATTCTTCCTGGACTTCTCTGCTTTCCTGGCCGCGTTTAGGCTGCTGCCAATCTTGCGGTTTTCGTGATCCATGTTTCAATCTCAGTATCATTGGATTTTACGAAAATGAATAAGCATCTCGTCGAAAACTTTTTAGTTTAGGTATAGCCAGGGACGATCAAGAGATGCCAAGGATGATCAGGAAAATTTGCCAGGTGATGAGGTTTTGGCGACACATCAAGGCGCGAGAGGAAGGATGGTGAGACCGTGGAGAGAGGCAGATGGGCAAATTTTGATTCTCGGATTTCGCTCCATCTCTTTCCTTATCCGAGAGCCTTTTTCTACGATCGTTGTTAGATTTTCGAAGATTGTCAAATGTTGCCAACTTTAGTTTTACGAAAAAAAATTTGAAAAATAATATCGAGTTTAATTTTACGACAGTTATTCCGTAAAATGTTATCGATTTTAATTTTACGAAAGTTGTTTAGTAAAATGTTGTCGAGTTTAATTTTTGCAAAGGTTATTTCGCAAGATGTTGTCGAGCGTAATTTTTACGAGATTTGTTCCGTAAAGAAGGTGACAAACATCAACAACTCGCAGAATTTGTTACTATGGAAGTGATACTTGAATTCTTACGAAATCTTAGGCTTCAGAAAACGTTTTAGCGGTGGGGATACGATCTCCCGTTTTTTTTTATTTAGTAGTCTTCAGCCGTTTTATATTTCGAGTGATTCTATAGAAATCAACTTTGTTTCTCTGAAAGTTATTTGGAAGAAGTACAGCCGTGGGGGTTTCATAACCGATTTGTTGTGCTTCCTTTTTCTACGATTAATCTAGGGTTTTCCCGAAAGATATTCGGAAGAAGTACATCGGCGAGTTATGTACCCGATTTGCTGTGCTTCCTTTTTCTACGATTAATCTAGGGTTTTTCCGAAAGATATTCGGAAGAAGTACAGCAGCGAGTTATGTACCCGATTTACTGTGATTCCCTTTTTTCACGACTAACCTAGGGTTTTCCCGCAAGATATTCGGAAGAAGTACAACGGTGAGTTATGCACCCGATTTGCTGGGCTTCCTTTTTCCGTGATTAACCTAGGGTTTTTCTGCGGTTTTGGCTAGAGCAAGTTTTACTTTTCCTAAAAGTTTTCGGAAAACGTGTTTTGGTAAAACCCTTACGGGTTGAGACTTCTTTAGTTCGGTAATGAGCCAAACTTAAGGGGTTTGATAAAATTTATCGTTTCCCTTAATGTTTAGACAGAGAATTCGCGAGCTCGTTTCGTTCCACTTCCTGTGGCAAAAAGTCACGGCTAGGTTTTTGATTTTCTCAAGAACTATGGCGTTTTCGTAAGCGTTGGCCACATGCGCAGTGGCTGCTGGAGTTGTCTTACCAGCGTTGCTGCGAACTGCGATTTTATCTTTCGTATCTCCAGCATTGTTTTGATCAAGTGTTTTGCGGCTATGAGGTAGTGTAATCCGTACCCCTCCCTCCTTCTAGCGCCAAACTGTGGGAACTGAAATTCACACTATCGATTTTCGTTTAAATTAGGAAAGCCAAGAAACCCTAAGTTTCCCAGAGGTCCCGGATTCTCTGAGAGAGCCAACGGCAAGTGACCAAAAAAATGGGGAAAATATGTAAAGACAATAAACGAGTTTAGAAAAAGTTGATCTTATTTCGAATCCGCGTTAGAGCATTGCGATCATTACAAAAGATGATAAAAACTTTGGCCGCAAGAGCTGTCAGCGAGTTACATAGTTCTAGCAACCTAAAACTTTTTAAACCTAGTTGAGTTGCAGCTCGATAACAAAAGACAAAAAAGACATGAAAAAGGTTTTGATTTGATTTCGGACTGCACCTTATGAAAGGCTGCCTACATACCCCTTTCGAGGATCAAGCCGAACGTAATTCAAGAGTGAACCAATAGTTCGAACTACTTGTGCACGTTCGTCTGGTAATCGGGTGCCAGTCATAGAAACAGAGCATGTCGAAAATAATACCTAAAAGTTTCTAAATGCAGAGAGTTCTATTTCCCGATCATTGGCTAGATCTACCTCTGGTTGACCAGTTCGTTCCAGAAACGAATGTGTCATGAGAATCATCTCAAAAAAACTATGAAAAACGTTCTACGACTAGATCATAGTGAAGTAAACTTCGGTAACACTCCATGAGTAACTCAAAGCAACTTTCACCTAAGATCGAAATCACAGCAGAAACGTTTCTCGTAAAACCCGCAGAAACAACGCTACTTTGACATGTGTATACATATCACCAATTTACAACCTTCGTAAAACCGGTCCCCATTACTTACGCGAAAAATCCTTCGTACAGTCAGATCAAGTCTTACGAAGAAACTTTCGAAAGTAAACATAACAGGTTTTACGAAGAAGTATATTTTGTATAGCAAACAGAAAGCTGTAAGATCTGACTTTGGATGATACATCTAAACTTTATCTCTTCGCATTACGATCTAATAGATCTAATTTTTTTTTGCCATGCGGCTCGCTGGCTTCTGCCTTTCTTTTCCCTCGGTCACATCCGAGAAGGCAATTATCCCGCAGCTGACTCAACACTGGTTATGTAGCAAACCTCTTGGGCTTCGTCTTCCTCAGACAAAAACGAATCGATTTTCATAAGACTGTAGGTAACATTATACGAAATATTCGTCGTATAACTGAAACCTAGAGCGGAGAATCATTTTCTACGACTATCGGCCATATTAACACGGATAACCCCGGCAAACTTTCTTATCAGTCTCGACAAGCGCTATTTGACCCTCGGTCAATTACGCTTTCCAGTAAAAGTCCGAACCAGAATTCGGCATCCCCTTTAAAGACAATCGAAAACTAACATGACCTTAATGTTACACGAAAGTACCATGGTCTAATGCCTGACCTACAACGTCCTTGGCTATTTGAGTGAACACATCCTTCTCGGCAAGCCAAAGTATTTGAGAAACCATCGCTCCATCACTTAACGGCTAAACGAAAATCTGCGATTTGTCTACAAAAAGTCATGTGACTATTTAGAAAATAATATCGTATAACCGAAAGTCAGAAATAATATAATAAATTCTTCGTAACAAAACTCAGTCCTAACAACCAAACGGTTAACGGAAAACCTAAACTTGTCGACAATCGACCAAGGTCAATACGTTCCACCGTTAACTTTAAAGCCCCTATGTTTTACCCGTAAAATGTGGCATGTAAAGAAAATTCGTACCAGAGCTCCTAGACCTATACGACACATCCTCAAATGTACACGAAATAGATATCGGAAAGCCAACACTGCACAATCCCCTACGAAGGAAAACACTTCTTCCCAAGGAAAAATTTATGCGACCCCTCGGTCCTAATTCCTTGATCGCTAATCAAATTATTAGCATCCAAACACGAACAACAATTTTGGCTGCAAACATCCGTAGACAAACCAGAATGTTTCTCAAACGCAGGGTTAAGACTAAACCCTTGCAATATCGCAAAACAAATTTAATCCCGCGAACATTTCAAGCACGAAACGCGACATTCGAAAGAAAAATCAATCTTCATCATTTCGAGACGTCGCAGACGCCTGAAGAACCATTTTTCGACAAAATTACTTTCCTCGATAAAAGCACCTTATTGTAAGACCAAACAGTCATACATACTAACATCTTCTCAAACACGTATTCTTCGCGAAGGCTCAAAAACGGTAATATCTACCGATAAGTTTGTTGCTGATCAGAACAAACTCTCAACGTCCTAAACAGACTAAGCCATCTCGTAGATATAGCTCTCGAACACCCGACACAAGGGTAATAGCGCTATATAAAAAATCCGAAATTTTGGTTAGCACTTTCGGGAGACTTAAAAATTGTCCTCGAAGAGATGCTCGATTCCTACCATACAAGTCACGTAAGCCGAGAACATATCGCGGACTTTATAGCGGGCCGGAATCAGGTCGAAAAAGATACGGGAAACGTAAGTCGAAGTAGTCATCGCACCCCCTAAAGTTGTGATTAGACCTAGGTCTTGCACTAAACCCAGCACACTGGTCTCTAACATCTCTAGGCATTGTATCAAACACCCTGATACGAGATCCCAAAATTTGTCTCTTGGCTAATATTCGAGCGTCTTCAGAAATCCCGCAAGTTTACGCACTGCGGAAAACACTAGAAACAGATCACGGATATAGCAGTTCACACATAGTTAGACTACGAGATGACAACTCGTAGTCTTCCCTCTACAGCCATATAAAATCCCATCGGCAGTAACATGCCTGATAACCTCTACACGACATATAAACTAGACCGTATAGGTCTCGGTGGAAAACAGGTCATAAGAATCTTAACTCCAAGACAAACTATGAAAGGCTTGATCCCTTCAACAAGGGTACATAGGCAGCCGTCATAAGGCGCAGCCCCAATCTTATCGCATTCTATTCTTAGAAGAGCGAGAAGACCACTTACGACAGACCTTTTCAACCATAAATTCTGCCTAACTTACCTAACTTGCCTAACTTGCCAAGCCACTCGCTAAAACCTCACGCTAGAAGCTCATGGTTCTAACGAGCTGGGGGCTAATTGTTGGGGTCAAAATTGGTCACGACAGAATCAATGTCTGAAAGTCCCCGGAAAATATTTCTCACAATAAAAATTTCGTATAATTTTTATTGAAAAGGTTATACGACGAGTTCTTGATATATCTTATCGACAACAAGAAGCAAACATTGTTGGGGTCAAAAACGGTTATCTCGAAATAAACGTCCAAAAATTGTGTTTCTGTACGAAAGGTTTCTCGACACACTCTCGAAAACAATTTCTGAGCAAAAGACTCGAGAGAAATGGATCACGGAACCAAACACGGAGTCTAACTCGCTCGTTCGCACCTTTTGAGGTGCAGAACTGCACAGACGCGTTAGATGTTTAGCTATGGATGAAGACTTTCCCATGGTTTGATTGAGCCCATATTTTGACACAAGATAGAGCTTTGAATTAACTTTCCAATTCCACCGGTATGAGGTTAATCAGCATCCTGTAGCATACGTTATGTCTGTTTTATTAAAGGGTGGACAGAGCACACCGTCCAGCTCGGCGGATGGCCGAGCTGGAACGACCACGCGGAATGATCGTTCTGTCTTCATTCCGTCGTTGCAGCACCCCCTCCCCCCCCCTTTGGGATTAGAACAAACTTGCTCTTGTTTCATCTCGATCAGAGTCACCATTGGAACTTTACGATTAAAAAACCGCAAGAACTCATTCTCTCGAATAACATTCGGATTGATCGTATAAAACGGGAAAGGTTAGCTGAACACCTCGAATTGCCTCCGCTATACAAGGAATTTGAATGTTCTTCGGAATCGACGTCGTTTCGAAAGCGCTCTTTTTATAAAATCGTAAAAGCGCCTAAGTCGGAAAATGGCCTGAAAGGGCCCAAAATGCGGCTAAGGGCCAACTTACGATTTTATACCAAATCAAGTCCAATTTTTATGACGGTTTGTCTTTTGTTATGCAGGAGAAGATAAATGTCAAGTTCGGAGGATAAATGTGAAATTTCCAAATATAAACACGACGATCGAGGGAAAATGGAATATTTTCGCAAAGCGATAAACTCGACCAAGGGCAGAAAGGGAAAGAGCAAACCGCCTCTAGGAGGAGTATATAAGGACGTCGAGCTTGAAGAAGCAAGGAGACAATTCTTTTAGACTTAGAACTCTCTGCACTTCGAAACTTCTAGGTATTATTTTCGACATGCTCTGTTTCTATGACTGGCACCCGACTACCAGACGAACGCGCACAAGCAGTTCGATCTCTTGGTTCACTCTTGAACTACGTTCGGCTTGATCCTCGAAAGGGGTACGTAGGCAGCCTTTCATTAGGTTTAGTCCGAAATCAAATCAAAACCTTTTTCATGTCTTTTTTCATCTTTTGTTATCGAGCTGCGACTCAACTAGGTTTAAAAAGTTTTAGGTTGCTAGAAATATGTAACTCGCTGATAGCTCTTGCGGCCAAAGCTTTTATCATCTTTTGTAATGATCGCAACGCTCTTACGCGGATTCGAAATAAGATCAACTTTTTTGAAACTCGTTTATTGTCTTTACATATTTTCCGCATTTATTTGGTCACTTGCCGTTGGCTCTCACGGAGAATCAGGAACATCCAGAAAAGTTAGGGTTTCTTGACTTTCCTAATTTAAACGGAAATCGATAGTGCGAATTTCAGTTCCCACAAAACTCAACGACGTAACTCGGTTTGAATAGCTAGCGGAGCCTAGGTCACAGGTCCTCGCGTGTTTCCTGCTTTCCCATTTTGTCGTACTCGACCATGATATGTGATAGCCCACTAGGACTATATGTGACATACACTTTTCTTACGCCGGTGTAAATACCATGGTCCCATGGGTGGCCACCACAACCACCTTGCTGTTCCATTTTAATAGGAGGAAGTGTTGTGAAATAAGCTCCAAGAGACATTTTATTTGTCTCAGCAGATCCATGAAACCCAATGATTTTGTTTCCGCCAGCTGCAAGTGTAAACTTAGTGCCATTCTCATCGAATCCCATGACTTCTGAACTCCTCACGTTGGTTTCGAATTGAAGTGCTTGAATCACACCGGATGTGTTATCATAACAACCATTAACAGAGACAATATGTTCCTTCTTGAGATGGTTAATCTCAAACTGTAAGAGAAAACAAAATACAATTTGTTTAAGTAATATACTATATCTAGTCAAAAATTAAAATTTTTAATAAACTATTAATGTCTTTTTTATAATTAGTGCATTTGAGTCTCTTTAAGTTATTCAGGATAAACTAAGTTTATGGTATATAAATAACTAAAAACACATATGTACTTACAAAATAGATAAAATGTGTTTGGATGAAGCAGTCTCTTAACATCTAATCTATATTATTAAAATAGAAATACAAATTTTGACCCAAAAAAAAAAAATAATAAAAATAGAAGTACAAATATAAACTTACCCTTAAAACTACTGTTTATTTACAAGTGAATGCCACCGAAATAATTAATAAATCTAACCTTAAGCATTTATATCTTTTCCTAATTTAA
This sequence comes from Brassica napus, assembly GCF_020379485.1. Lineage (NCBI taxonomy): Eukaryota > Viridiplantae > Streptophyta > Magnoliopsida > Brassicales > Brassicaceae > Brassica > Brassica napus. The sequence goes on from NC_063446.1 coordinate 45,535,597, forward strand.
TAAAAACAAAAACTACTACTTCCTATGATCTAGCTAACTAATAAATTTAACATATTTTGATACTCTACCCATTCAAATTTAGAGAAATTTTTATTTCTGTTATGGCTTTTCTATAAAAAAATTGATCTTATAATTAAAATGCTAGAAAATTATGATCATGAGATAATAAAAAACATCACGCATTCTCTTTATTTAAATCAAGTATATTCCAAATATTGAGCCATTAAATTCTTTTATTTGTCATAAAAAACAATAAATATTTTGGCCAACCAATTTGATTTTCAGAGCTTTGTCACGATCGAATAGTTGCTGAAGCTTATTGTAAATATAGTATATAAATAAATATAAATTAATATGTAAATATATTATTTTACATATATTAAATATAATATTCCAATGCCAATTGGCCCAATTCAATATGGTAAAGTATAAAATATCTAGCATCAAAGTTTTAATAATATATAAAATAATTTTATCGTAAATTAAAATTTTGATCCATACAAAAAAAAAATAAAAATATATTCGTGTAGACACACAGATCATATTTTAAAAAATATAGATGATATAGTTAAGGATTCAAAAAATAAAATAAGATAATATAATATAAATTATTATGTTTAGAAATAGGAGGATTTGCCAAAAATGACTCAAAACTTGATTTTGAATACAAAAGTGTATCCCAAATTCAATCAAATGTAAAAGTAACCGAAAAGCCCAGTGAAATTACAATAGCCCCCTTTTGAACAAACAAAAAATTTTTATTCAATTTTACCATTATAACCTTTCGTTAAAGAAGACTTACAAAGAAGTCTTCTCTATGATGACTTCTTTGTAAGTCTTCTCGTTCAGTAGATCTTAAAAATAATTTTATAAAAAATATTTTGATGGGTCAAAAATTGAAACCATGTAATAATAAACATTTCTCAATAATGTAAATTTAGTTCATCTGAAATTGAATTATTTTCAATATAGATGAGTTAATGTATATTGGCTCATGAGTCATTGGTTTAGGGTTTGGTAACATATGTTATAGCATTGTATGTATCTTTAGGGTTAGATTCTGAAATCTTACCTTCATTTTTTTTTCTTTTTCAAATTGACACATATATGTTTAGTAACTATCTAATAACTTGATTTAAACACTTTCTAAGTTTTTTTTTTTAAGTTTAAGAAAGTGTTTTTTGCATAGTTAATTGATTTTGGGGTCTAGAAGACCCACAGAAGACTTAAAAAGAAGTCTTCAGACACATCCCGCCTAAATTTTAGTAGAATTTATGGTTCCCGCCTAAATTTTGGAATAATTTAGGTTTCCCGCCTAAATCAAAGTCTTCCATAAGTCTTCCAGGAGTCTTCCATAAGTCTTCCAGAAGTCTTCCAGAGAAAGTCTTCTCATGGATTAGATCTTAAAAATAATTTAAATTTTTTATAAAAAATATTTTCATGGGTTAAAATGTGAAATCATGTAATAATAAACATTTTTAAATGATGTAAATTTAGTTTATCTGAAATTGAATTATTTTCAACATAGATGAGTGAATGTAGATTGGTTCATGAGTCACTGGTTTAAGATTTGGTAACATATGTTATAGTATTGTTTGTATCTTTAGGGTTAGATTTGAAATCTTATCTTCATTTTTATTCCTTTTTCAAATTGACATATATATGTTTAGTAACTATCTAATAATTTGATTTAAACACTTTCTAAGTTTTTTTAAGTTTAAAAAGGTTTTTTTTTGCTTAGTTATTTGATTTTAGGGTCTAGAAGACTCACAGAAAACATAAAAAGAAGTCTTCTGACACATCCTGCCTAAATTTAAGTAAAATTTAGGGTTCCCGCCTAAATTTTGGAATAATTTAGGTTTCCCGCCTAAATCAAAGTCTTCCATAAGTCTTCCATGAGTCTTACATAAGTCTTCCATGAGTCTTGCATATGTCTTCCAGAAGTCTTCTGGGTCGAAAATATGTAACCTAATTGGAATTTTTGTCTCCATATATAAAGAAAATTTACACATTCTAAAATTTACACATTCTAAAATTTACACATTCTCTTTCTTCCTCTCAAATGACTGCAACAAAAATGTAATGTTTCTCACTCTAAAACTCTCCAACCTCCCTCTAATCTCTTTGAACATCAAAACACCAAACTTTATATCCATTTCTCACTTTTTCTTATGTCTTCTCACTAATTTATCTTCTTTTTGCAAGTTTTTCATAACATGATTCTCATCTTTCACTCTTTCAAAGGTAGATCTCTAAATTTTGGATATGAATTTATGTGTGTGTTTATATGTTGGATTCTAAAAAGCTATAGATTCAACATAGTGTGACTGTTTTGTTTACTTTGTAAGCATAACATTTTCATTTTTGAAGTTTTTCTCTGTTTTGAAGTCATTTGAATGTTTTTGAATTTGCAGTTTTTTCCATATCTTAGAGACTTTGAAAGACTTCTCAGAAGACTCTCAGAAGACTCTCGGAAGACTCTCGGAAGACTTCTCAGAAGACTTTCGGAAGACTTCTCGAAGCCTTCTTAGAAAGTCTTCTAATGCATTTTATGCTAGAAGACTTCCCACGAAGTCTTCAGGAAGTCTTCCGAAGTTTTCTGCCTAAAGTGGTATAAATTTTAGATATGTATTTTGTGTGTTTTAAATATTAGATTCTAAAAGATTATAGATCCAACCTAATGTGACTGTTTTGTTTATTATCTAAATATTTATTTTTGAAGTCTTCTCTATTTTGAAGTTATTTGAAAGCTTTTGAATATGCAGATTTTTCAGATCTGAGACAGATTTTGAAAGACTTCTCGGATAACTATCGGAAGACTCTCGGAGGACTCTCGAAAGACTCTCGGAAGACTCTCGAAGAACTTCTTGGGAAATCTTCTAATGTATTTTATGCTAGAAGACTTCCCACAAAGTCTTCAGAAAGTCTTCCAAAGTCTTCTGTCCAAAGTGGTACAAAGAGATGATGTGAAGTGGAGTCCAAGCTAATCTATGTTGAGGAATAATATCTAGCTGTGTAATAATTTTGTTTATGGTCTTTTATGATTTGCATGTGTAATCTTTTAGTTGTGAATTATTTTGTAAACTTTAAGGGTGTGATTGGTGACCAAGGGAATGAGAAGGAACATTCAATTCCTTATGGTTCTCATAAAAATACACAATTCATAAGGAATTAATTTTCCTTTCTATTCCTTATCATTCCTTTTTTTTTGTAGAGAATAACAAAGAAAAATTATTCCTCGTTATTTTTGAGGAGGAACAATCATTCCCACTAATTCCTTTAATTTTAATCCTCTTCATTCATTTTTTTATTTGTTCCTAGTGGTCACCAGTCACACCCTAAGAGATGTTAATCAAAAGAATGGTAAATATGTTCATGTTTTGCGAAAAGTACTTGACTTCATTAAAGTTATTGATGCAACATACCCAAAAATATTTTAATCATTCCACCCACACATAACAAAACACAACAACACAAAAACTTAGCAACATTTTCTAAACCTAAGAGAGAAGACTTCTCAAGAAACCTTAGTCAAATTCACAAAAGATCAAAATTGAATTTTAAACGAAATTTTAAATTTTAAATCTCATGGAAGTTAAAGATTGTATCTTATGAGAAAGACAACACAAACACAGAACATCGACTTAATAAAATAAAATCATCGGAGAAGACTTCTTATGAAGTCTTCTACAAGTCTTCTTCGAGGAAGACTTACAGAAGACTTCTTCGTTTAGCTAAAAACATTATTAAACATCAATGTTTGTAACTTCATAATTATCACCAATTAAGTTATAAATTCGACTCAGTAGTCCCAATATTAACTAATAAACATGAATTAGCAAGAAGATATTAAAAATTCATTTTAATTTTGGATAAATTTGAAGTTTAATAAAGATTTACGTAGAAGACTTCTTTTGAAGTCATCCACGGAAGACTTCAAAAGAAGTCTACTCTGTGTAGACTTCAAAAGAAGTCTTCTATTTCGGTCATTTTTGCAATTGCAAATTTATGAAAGAAGACTTCTTAAGAAGTCTACTCTACAGAAGACATCTTCGGAAGTCTTCCTTTGTAAATATTGGCTTACTTTTGAAATTGAAATTTTTTCGAAATTCCCGGAGAAGACTTCTAAAAGAATTTTTGACCGAAGTTAGTCAGAATTTTGACTTTTTGTAGAAGTCTTCTCTAAGTTTTCTAGAAGTCTTCTCAATGTCGCAAGAAGTCTGCTGGGTTTGCAATTGACTATATTTGACTTTTCGAGAGAAGACTTCTTTAGAAGTCTTCCGTCGGATGACTTCTTTAGAAATCTTCTCTCGCGGGCAAATGTTTGACCAAAACACAGAATTAAACTCGCAAAGACTTCTAACGAATTCTTATTGATATTAAATGTTTTACTATTATTTTTCAATTGCAAAAGTAACCCACGCAGACATTTTCCGGCATTGAGAAGACTTAGGGAAGACTTTCAGACAACTTCTGTAGGAAGACTTCCTTAGAAGTTTTCTACAAATAGTCCAATTTCTGACCAATTTCGGTCAAATTTAAAAGTAACATGTTTATCCGAGAAGACTTCTGAAGAAGGCTTCTCTGGGAATTTCGAAATTTTTTGTTTACAAAGGAAAGTTAGAAGACTTCTAGGGAAGTCATATATTAAACACACAAAAGGTCAATTGCAAAACTAACATATGCATTGACCAGAAGACTTCTAAAGAAGTCTTCTTCGTCGAACAGATCTGAGAAATAAAATGTAGTTCCCAATTTCATACCTTGAACTCGTGAGATGACTTGCGTGGTTTCTCCAATCACCCTGAACTTCGCCACAACAGCTACCTACTCGTTAATCACCAAGAATCGTGAGCTTATGAACCTTACATACTTTGTAATCAAAATCTTCAGTTTTTGATGAATTTTAAGAGAAAATGTAAGATATGTGGTTTGTGTGGATAGGAAATGAGAAAGGATGAGAAAAAATCGAAACTTTAGGGCATTAACACTCTCAATTTGGTAGTTCATGGTGGTTGTGGTATTGATGTCAAAGACAAAGTTGTAAATATTTGGTGAAGATGAGGATGGTAAGGTAAAAACCTTATTTTTGAAAAAAAAAAGTAATGGAATTTCCGTGAATAACTAAAACTACTAGGATGAATAGGACAAAACAAAGTTTCAAAAAAAACATAGGTTATTTTTGTGTTTGATTTGAAATTTTGAGTCATTTTTGAAAGAACCCCTTAGAAATATCAAATAAAACAATTATTTAACACAGTTAAATTTTAAAATATATATTTCCATATTTTGTTTTCTAAAACCGTCGTTTACCTTTAATTGGGGAACAAACGACTTTTTATATGATGTTTTGTGATACAGGGAAAGATCTAAACCTCTAAATCTAAAATTATGTCTATAAACACATTTAAACTAAACTAGCTTTTGATCCGCACACCCGCGTGGGTATGTTTTTTAAAAAAAATTATAGTTTATATCAACATGTGATAATATATATACATAAATTTTACCATATTACTTTTGTGTTTTACATAACATGTGGATATATAACATTCTTATTGTAACTGGATCATCCATATATTTTTTTTTTTTTTTTGGGCAATTCTCTTAAAATTTTTTTTTTTTAAGTTTTTTGTCACAAAAATAACATTCAAGAAAGAAAATGATCAAAATAGCTTCTTTTTATTTTGAAAATTTTAATATTTTTTTTTTTATTTTTTAAAATTTGAAACCCTATCCCCAAAACTCCACCCCTTAACTCTAAACCCTAAGTCTAGATTAGTTAACCCTAGGGTAAAAAATACATTTTTACCTTTTAATAAAACTTATTTTGGTCATTTTTCTTCATTGACGGCTATTTTTGTGACAAAAACTTAAAAAATGACATCCTAGGGAATTTCTCTTTTTTTCTTTGGACACATATTATGTGCGTTTACAAATCTTCTAAATTTGTATCTTTGTATCAATAACCACAAAAAACATTTTTCTTACTAGAAAATTTATTATTGTTTGGAAAAATGATTTGCAAATGTTTTGTTTCTAATTACTTTTTATACAAGAAAATCATCAAAACATGAAAAAAATATAAAACATATTTATGTGAATAATATAAATGGAAAATAAATAAATAAATATATATATATATATATATATATAAACTGTTAAAACGCAATATAGGAACCCTCAATAAGAAAAAGGTGGATCTTTATGAAATCAATATTTAGACCAAGATTGGGCTTATATGTTGGTCATTGCTAAATCAAAGGCCCTATGATCTTTTTTTGATATGATGTCTACGTAAAAATAGGAAAAAAAGTTGGGATGTTGTTTTGTTTTCGAAGAAACAAATAATTAGTTAGGATCTTCTGCCGTTAATAGTGATTGTGTGAAATTAGGAATCATTTTTTGAATGGTAGTGAGTTGTGGAAGGAAAATAGCATATTTAGTTTAGATTTTGTACACAAAATAATCGGAAATACGCCAAACAATAAATTTGCTAAACCATAAATTAGGCAAACCATAAATTAGGAAAATATCATATTTATTTTTGATTTTGTACACAGAAAAAAATGATAAATTCACAAAACCATTAATTTGCTAAACCATAAATTAGCTAAACCAAACCTTGATTATATCTATATACACAATGTTGGTATGCATAATCTAAACAAATATAGTCAGAATATAAATTGGCTAAAATATAAAACCATAAACTTAATATTGATTAGATTATGGTTAAGAAAACTTCGTAATAGGTTAGCTAATAGAAAAAACTATTACAAACCATAGCTTTAGTGGAGTACTAGGTGTTTTCCTGCAGCATGTGCAGTAAGGAATTTTTTAAATCTAATGTATATTTAAAAATAAATTTATTAAATATTATATTTTTACTATTTTCTTACTAATATTTAATATAGATTTGATATATATTAATCAATTTGCATAAAACTAATAAAAATTGTATAATTATCAAAAATTTAGCCTAAACAATATTTATAAAATTTGTAGATATATAAGAAACTAATGATTTTACGGTTAGATATTTTTTTTTTTTTAAATTGTAGAAATTTTTGAAAGTTTTAGTAATACAAATGGTATAATTATACAGAAATAATAACATTTCGAAATTTGAAATGTTATATATGAATATATTTATTTTATAGACGATGTACGAGCTATTACCATATTTTAAAAAAATTTACCAAAAAAAATATCAATATTAAATATAATATATGAATTATTACGATATTCTAATAAGTTTGCAAAAAATATAAATCAACATTAAATGAAATTATCCATGTCATATTTTTCCGGAAGCCATGTCATTAATTTCAGTAATCATGTCATATTTGTTTTGTGAAATTGATTGTAGAGAGGACATGTGGCAAAATAACTTCGCAAATATAGTCTAGGGGATTGGATTGGAATAATATAAGGTATATGCTGGTCTAATTTAATTAATAAGATTGTGTACCGAACGTTTATTTGGTATAGAAAATGAATGGGTTAAGGAAAGTGTAAAACTAATGTGTTTTGATCAGTGGCATTCTCTTGTAATTATTTAGGAAAATTAAGGGCTAGGTACTATTTGTACTCCTGTTTTAATAGTTTAGATATTTTGTTTTTAATTAGCCTTAACTACTCTCTATATTTGTGTTTACCTATATATTTTCTGATGATTCATTTATATTTCCCTACCATCTGATTTTGTAAAATTATCGAGGGACGTACAAATATATAATTAATAATTAATAATTAATAAACGATCATAAACCCAATACCTAAATCAATTTTCATACCTATTTACAAAATTTAGAATACAATATTTTTTAAGTTATATATTTTTAATTTTAATATTTATTAGTAATAACTAAAAATGAAATTCATATAAAAAGAATCATTTATATAATATACAAAAAATAATAATATACAAATATATTATTTTATGTATATTTTCATATAAATAATAGTCCAATGTGAATTCAATATGATACTGTTTAAAAGTATAAAATTTATAGCACTACATTTTAAATAGTATATAATATAATTTTACAATGTATTATTATAAAGTTATGATCCAAAAAATTATAAATACATTTTTGTGGATACATGGATCACATTCTAAAAATATGAATGATAAAGCTGACCGTTTACACTAGAAAATAAAACTACTCAGTATCAATTATAAAATAATTATGTTTATAAAAGTCATATTAAACAATTATTTAATATGAACAAATTTAAAAAAATTATATTATTACTTAGACAAACAAATATTTATTTATCAAAAAGTAAATAGCCTCGTTTTGATGCTTCCATAAAAAACGGTAAGTAAATAGACAGTTTTTGGGTGAAAAATAAATTTTAACTTCTAACTACTGTTATAGCCTTTGGAATTTGGAGAAAAAGAGAGACATTACCTCTTATGCTGGAGTAGAGAGAAATTATAGGCAGTTGGTGAACAATGGAGTATGATAGAAGTTTTTTTTTTTTGGGCAGCAAACGGCTATTCTATTACTCAAACTTAAGGTGGTATGGGTAACCAGACCGGAATAGAACAACCAATATAACATAAAGGTCTATGAAAAGAACGTTTATTTCTAGCTAACGAATCTGCAATCACATTTTGTGTCTGTGGGATGTAGTTGATCCTGAAGTCTGAAAACCACAACCGAAGAGTTTGAATGATTTCCAGCTTAGTTGAGAAGTTGGGCCAAGCTTGTGGTTGTTCTATCATTGCAATCAGGTCCTTGCAATCTGTCCCAAATCTCTGACAGGTCGAGTGTTATATCATGTTCTCCATTGCCCATCGTAGTGATTCCAGTTTCAAGTGTAAAGGTGTCTCACGCCTCCTTAGATTCCTTGTTCCCATGAGCTGAACCTTCCCCATGATATCCTTCCAAACCCATCCCATTCCATTAAACTGAGCTGTGGAGGTCCATGAACTATCCACCATACAAATATTACCCAAGTTTAAGGCTTGTGATCTTCAGTAATATGTACCTGTGGAGTGACATGTGTAGTTTCCCTTTCATTGTACCAAGTTTGGCATTCACTCTCTGCATACTTGACTAGTTCCAATGGGTCTCTGTCTATGCCTCTAAACAACTTGTCATTTCTAGCTTTCCAGATGTACCAAATTATCTAAGGATAAGGGTCTCTATCATCTTCTGTCTTCATAATATTATTCTTCCTCCAAAAAAGATAATTCATATTAGCATAGATATTTGGTACCGGGAAGATTTGAGGACTCGATGGTGTTGATGATAATGCCCAAACTTGTATGGCCGGTGGGCATTCAAAGATCGCATGAGTAACAGTTTCTTCTGGCTCTCCACATCTTGGGCAATAATTATCACATCGCATATTGCGGCGTACCAGATTCTTTGTTACCGCTACCTGTCCTAAAATTAATTGTTATATAAGATGATAAATCTTTTGTGGTGCGTTCCCTGACCAAGAAAAGGCTTGGAGTTTGGTTAAGCTAGGTTAAAGAACTTCTACGTCCTCGTTATCTCTCATCAAATTTGTAGTCCTCGTTATCTCTCATCAAATTTGTAGAAACCCAATATCCAGACTTGACACTATATTTGACCATTTTTAGTGTAATTCCAGTAAAATGTATCAAGTAAAATGTATCAAGTTGATGAAGTATAAAGCATTTGGTGAAGGTGTCTTTATATACACAGCTTAAATCATCTAGTAATGAATTTATAATTGTAACTCGTGAAGTCGTGATCAGAGAGGAAATATACAATTATCGTAACTTACCATTTTCTTGTTCGTGGTTAGTTCATGAGACTATATAATTTAAATTCGAATATATAAACAATTTTGTGATCTCACCGTAACATTGAGTCATTAAAGACATTCAATTTTCGTGGATCTCAAATTTTTATAATACAGGTGATGACTGGTTAAACACGAATATATAACACATCACTAAAATCTACTTAGAGCTAGCATACCTATTATTAATTGCGCAAACATATCTGACACGACGTAACACGCCAACACGATCCAGCATATTTTAAAAGTATGCGTTATCATGATATTTGCTTCCATCCAGAGATTCTTAGTTTTATGAAGTTAAAAGCTGTGAAAGGTTCTCTACCACATTAAAAACCATACTTATGATTTCTTTTTCGGATTTGCAAATTAATTCTAGGGAAAACTGGAAATATGCAACAAAAAAACTAGTATATTGTCCCTATGCCATGAACTAGAAATTGTCCACTTAGCATAATTTTTTATGTAAACTCAATTAAGTCTCTAATCTAAACCTAAAACATTTTTTTTTTGTAAAATTAATTGTTAAAAAAAAAGTTAAAAGTAAAAAAAAAAACATATGGTAAATAAACAAAAGGGGATAATCCCAAATCGTGACTTAGAACCCTAATTTCGTCTTCTCCTTTGGTGATAGAGAACAACAACGATTTCAAGTCATCGGCGTGTCAGAGCTCGCCGTCGCCGGTGTTCCTTCTGCCCGCTAGGACTCCGGTGGTGTTCTTCTTCTTCTTAATCACAGTCTCAGAAACCATGTCTCACTTCGCATCTCGTTCTCAAGTAACTCGCCGAACACCACTGCAGCTCGAACCTCGCCGATAACCGAAGCTCGTGCCTCTCCGATCTGGAATATACTCTCTCAGCTCTATTTCAAGCAAACCAATCGAGACTTTTCAGGTTTGTTTGTGAATTTTTTTTTCATGTCTTTGTATCTTTTACTTGAGTCTTTTTTTAATCATAGTTTGACTGTCATAGGTTTCAAATTTAGTTTCTGTGAATGATTTCGGCTTCTATCTTATCAAAGTTGCATACTTTTTTGATTGTTGGTTTGTGGCAACTGATCTCTTGTACCTGTTGTTGTTTCTCGTCACATTGAGGGAGAATGGATTCGTATTTGATTGGGTATTGACATCTATAAAGCATGTAAAGTATGTGGTTTGCATTTTTGTCTGTCTTAGGTGATTTTGTTTGATTTGTTTTCACTAGTATGTATGTCTTTGGACGATTGTTTTATGATGAAAAGTGGCATGAACCGTGACTGTTGTGATTGTTTTTCTTTCCTTGTGCATTGTTCTCAGACACTGGTGACTTCATTTTCATGTCTTTCTTTTAAAATATATGTGTTTCATTATCATAATTTGCGCTTGATATGTATCGATTTTAGTTGAGATAGTTAGTGTTAATGATTTAGGTGTCTATGTTATCAAAGTTTAATTCTTTTGATGTTTTTGAAAGCTAAGTAAAGTTTCATACTTTTTCTTGTTTGTCAACGCTTAAGTATTATGAACTTGTATTATGATGACTTTGTTTTATGAGTACTGACTGTGGTGATTGTATTTGTTTCATTGTTCACAGGTATGGCGATGAATCAGTTGCCAAAAACCCTATTCAAAGAGGGAACACAAACACAAGTTGAGAAGGTCAACAACACTTGTCGAACTTCCATACTTAAGAAGGTGGAGAAGTATGTTGAAGGAGAGTACAAGGAAGTGTTGGGTGATCCGCTATTTTCTCAGGTTATGGATATTTATGTGCACAAGCTTCAATATTCAGGGAGAGTGATCCACAGCTTCGTTTGTAAGCAGCTTCTGACCGCAAAGCGCCATGAGTTGTGGTTCCATTTTGCTAGGACGGCTCTCAGATTTTCAATGCAAGAATTCCATGCGATCACTGGTCTGAAATATAAAGACGACGAGCTGACTTGGATATTGATAACTGGAGAGGTGATAAAGGGTTTTGGAGTAAGTTGCTGCGGAGAAAAGGAAAAATTAGCCTACAGCAAATCAGGAAGGTGCATCTGAAATCTTGTAATACATGGTCTCATGTTGATAGGCTGAGGATGGTGTATTTGTGTGTGATTGCTGGTCTGGTTATGGCGAAGGATGAGAAGGTGTGCATCCCACACAAGTACATCAAGCTGGTGATGGATTTCGATAAGATGAGAAAATAAATGTGGGGTCTTCACTCTTTTGATGCGCTTGTGACTTCCATTACTGAAGCTAGGGATAAAGTGAAGACGCAAAACAGTTATGTCATTGATGGATTCTCTTATGCACTTCAGATTTGGTTGATGGAGGCTATTCCAGACATCAGGTCTCTTTTGGGTAAGAAGCTCAAAGAAGGCATCACTAGCATGAGATGCAGAAATTGCAAAGGATCTGCTAAGGTTTCCTATGAGGATATTATTAGTATTGAGTCTGATTTTGCATCCACTGTAAGTTTTGATTCCTTTAATCAATGTGATTGAATTTCATGATTCTTAATCTTTGTGTTTAACTTTTGAACTTTGTTTTTTTTGTAGGGAGTTGTGTTTCCATACATCTCTTCAACTGGAAATGGCAACATCATTGTTGATGCTGGGTTTGAGCGAGACGATGAGATGAATGACGAAAGGGTCGATCCGATCATTGACATGTACAGAAAGAAGTATGACTGGAGTAAGCATGTTTGGGGTTATCAGGAAACTGAACAACCATTTGCGGACAGTTCTGAGGATGATGGTTCAAAGGAAGAAGAGGCTGGAGAAAGAAGTGACTATGGAATGGAAGAAGAAATAGAAACCGCCCATGTGTCTCCTACAAAGAAGAGAAAGAACCAGTATTAGGATATTGGAGCCGAGTCAAGGAAGAAGAGGTTACTTTGCCAAAGATCAACCGACAAATATAGAGATCTTGAAGAGGGTATGAAGTCCTATATCCAGGGTATGTTTAAGTCTTCTTTTACTGCCTTAGGGCTTGAGGTCCGCGACTTAATTGAAGACCGGTTTACCAAATTAGAGCAGACGATCCTTTCATCTCAGACTCCAGTTGGTGTTCCGGCTTATACTCATGGTGCTGCTCCGACTTATACTCACTCATGGTGCTGCTCCGGCTTATACTCAGACTCATGGTGCTGCTCCGGCTTATACTCAGACTCATGGTGTTGCTCCGGCTTATACTCAGACTCATGATGCTGCTCCGGCTTATACTCATACTCCTGCTGCTGCTACGACATCTACTCAAGCTCATGGATCGGATTCTACTCTTGCTCCTACTCCTACTCCGGCGTCTACTCACGCTAGTGCTCCTGCTACTACTTCCCGCGCTCGAGCTTCTCGCAACAAAGCTTCGATTCCTTCTCACACTGGTGGTCCTGCAACTGCTGCTAAGACAAGGTCTCAGACAAAGGTAAACAAGAAATAGATCTTTTCTCATGTACTTGATGTTTTGTTAGATATTTGTAATATTGATGTAAGGATGATGGTTTGTTTGCGGCTTGTAATATATTGAAGTAAGGATGATGTACTGAAATTGCATGTATTTGATGTTGTCATATATATGTTTTAAAAGTATTAATGTCATGTTTTTCTGTTTATAACCAGGATCAAGAGTTGTCTGATGTGTTTGGCAGCTTATTTGACACTTTAGATTTCAATTTAGGGACCCAAGAGCACTCACAAAAGGCAATGGGCAACCTTACACAAGAGTCGCATGTTAAGGGGTTTGATCCATCTCAAGAGATCTTCAACCGACCATTCTTGAATGATATAGATGATCCAGAAGTCCGTTGCAAAGACAGCGACTACGAAATGGTTTTTGTTCCAGAAGACAAATTTTCCAAACTAACTGAATGGATCCTCAAGCCCAAGTAAGTAATATTTGTATTTTTTTTTACTATTTTTCTCAATTTTCCTCACAAACATCGTCACATTATTGTTTTCTATTTACAGAGTACTTCAGATTGGGCCATCTAAATTTGATGCAGAGTTGGCTTCGCGTATAATGGGCCCTAATGAATGGTTGAAGAACAATGTGAGTTTAGCTTGGACTTAATTTGCAGATTGAATTATGTTATTGGTTCTCATTCCTTAAAAAAATTGCATCGTCTTTTTCAGGACATGGACGCCATGATGTATTTGTTTCGGGAAAAAACCTCATTGTGTCGGTGGAAGCCAAACCGAGTAGCACTTATGAACTGTATGTTCAGTAATCAGATCATCACCGCCTACGGAAAGTTTGATGGGAACAGCAGAGGGTACAAAGTCGACAACAACCTTCTCGAGTATGGAAGAGGTGAGCTTCCATATCATGGAAGCACAGGTTCAGTTTGGAGTGTTGATGTCGATCGTCTCTACATCCCTATTTGTGTCAACCAAATCCATTGGATCTCCATGTGCGTCAATCTTGTGAACCGGACTGTTGAGGTCTTTGATTGTGGGGGTAAGAAGAACAACAAGGCCGTGGAAGCATTCGCCGTCCTCATTCCACGAATCGTCAAGGCTGTCCAGTCATCAGATAAGAAAAAAGATTTCAATGTCAAACAGTATGCTGTTTCATATGTCCCGATGCGCGCCCTAAACACGAGTGGCAATGATTGTGGTGCTTATTCGTTGAAGTTCATAGAGTGCCATCTACTTGGTTTAGATTTCTCTTTGGTGAGTGACGATAACATCCAAGAAGCCCGACACAAGATAGCGTTTGATCTTTGGGAAGCAGCAAATGATGAGGCCTTGCAGTATCAAATGTCCACATTTAAGCCTCCAAAGCGTGCTCCGGAGAAAACGGTTGAACTCTTTTGAGTTCATGATTGTTGTCTTTGATAGTTTATGGTTTATCATTTCAGTTCATGCACTACTGTTATTGTTTTGAAACTGATCTACTATTTCAGTTCATGATTATTGTTTATGTTTCGAAACTGATATATTAATTGATTTAGGGTATAGGGTTTCAACCCTATCTAATTTATTTGAGTTCATGGTTAATTGTTATTGTTAGTTGTTATGATAATTTTTATTTTAAATAAGAACGGGTTGAAACCCCTAAATTCATTACGGTTCAAACCTCCAAATTCGATGTTGAACCCCCAAACTCGATGTTGAACCCCCAAACTCGATGTTGAACCCCTAAATTCGATTTGGTTCAAACCCTATACCCTAAATCATGTTATAGGGTGTAGTATTTAACAAGAGTAAATAAGAATTCTGTATTAAAAAATTTATTTACAATATAGTATGTAACATGACGATTTTAATTGATTACTAAGATATGATTTACAGATTAGTATTTTCAAATTTTGTCTTCATATAATTCTCAGAAGTCGATTTTTGTGTATTAGAGTGTAGTATTTTAGCAGCTAATATAAGTGTTATAGAGTATAACCCAATTACGGTTTATACCCACCCGAAAATGTTTAAAACCCGACCCTAAACCCAGGCCCACACAACCCCAAACACGTGAGTTTCTTTTCATTTGTCGAAACTTAAGAAAGTAAAGTAGAGAGAAAAGGGGATTAGGGTTCTTTATCTGCGAATCTAGCAACGAAATCGCAATGACCAGTTCGTCAACATCTTCTGCTCGTTTTCCTCGAATCTCTACTCATGGTGTGCCTACAAGATGTTGGTGTGGCGAGGGCATAACCACGTTTGGTTCATCGACCGCGGAGAATAGGTATCGACGATTCTACCGATGCGAAATCGCAAGAGATATAAGTCCCTGTTTTGATTTCGTGTTGCAGATTAAACCATACTATATCACTTAGATTTACAGTTCATAATACAATACTGACTGATTTTTGTTTCTTTTGCGCTAGAGAAAAACTGAGAATCATTTATTTAAATGGATTGATGAAGCTTTGATTGAGGAGATTCGGATGGTGGATGCGAAACATGAGAGGGTTGGGATTACGAAGTTTGAAGAAAGGGTTATGGAAAAGGTGAATTCCGAGATGGTTAGAGTTGAACATCAGATGTCCGAAAAGCTTAAAGAGAAGGTAGACTTGGAGATTGCTAGAATTGCACACGAGATGAAACATAAGCTAAAGATAGGAATTGTGGCTATGGTAGTTGTAGGAGCAATCGTAGGAATATGGACTTCTCTTAGTGTATGAGCAAGTTCTAGTGGTCGGTTGCTTGTTGTCTGAGTTTGATTTTCCTCAGAATCTCTTAAGTTTGCAGTATTGTTTTTCATTATTTTGACTAATATACACTCCATGGATTCTTTTTTACAGTCGTTGGCTTTATAAGCAGCTTCAGTTCACAATCTATTTCATGTTTTTTAAAGAGTAAAAGTTGCAGAGAAGCCTATTGATCAGCTTTAGTTTACAACTTATTGTCAAATATATAACATTACAGAAAACGAAGGAATGATTGCATAAAATTAAGTAAACCATATCCAAGAACAAGAAAATCCAGAAGCAAGAAAACCAAGCAAATCAAGTGACCAACACCATAATGAAAAACAAGAAAATCCAAAACAAAGACATGTCTAAATAGCTCTGTCACACGTAGCCCTGTTATGATTCTCTTCGCCACATCCACTGCACCTGCGCCTTTTTTTTTCTTGAGCTCCTTGCGATGAACGGAGCTTGTCTTCAACAGTCTCATACCTGCGTTTTCTTCTCCTTCCTGCTCCTCTTCTTGATTCAGGAGCTAGCACATTGGCATTCCGAACAGTATATGGAACCACCCAACTATCCTCAGGAACACCTATTGGATTGATAGTTTCTTCATAAGCTGTTCTCCAATTGGAAGTCGTGTACATGAAATCCGTTAGTGAGGATGGGGCTCGGCCAACTGTTAAACAAGCCTTGATTGCGTGTCTACATGGGATTTTCAGTAGGTCGTATTTCCCACAAGAGCAGGTTCTTCTGTCCAAATCAACCAGACAGTCGATTGTATCTCCGCGAACCAAAAAACGATGCTCGTTAACTGGCTGGACAAGAAACATTTTACCTTTGTTAATCTGTCTATCTATCTTTTTCTCGATTGCAATAGTTAATGGTTTTGTGTGCTTCCTGCTTCGTGTGCGTCGTTCGAAGAACCAACGGGTAAGCATTTCTCTGATGCTATCCAACAAAGGAATGACTGGATACTCTCTTGGTGAGCGCAAAGCAGAGTTTATTGACTCAGCCGGGTTTGTTGTCTTGATGTCGTGCATGTATCCTTGAAACTGACAGAGAGCCCACTTTGTAACATCTGCATCTGTTAAATATTTTCCAATAGCTGGACTAATATTGCACACAGCTTCGAATCGCTTCTGAAAATCAACAACTCTATAAGCTTTAGAAGCTTTTGCAATCAATCCAACCACTCCTTTTCCTCTGTAATGTGTGACCACATTATTTAACAAATGGTGAATACAAATTCCATGTTGAGAAAGAGGATACACATTCTCAAGCCCCTTACAAAGTTAGTTATTTCTGTCTGACACAAACGCAAGAGCACGCTCATCCGGAACAACAACCTTTAGTTGTCTGAAAAACCAATCCCATGAACGATCATTTTCTGAGTCCACAACCACAAATGCAATAGGATACAAGTTGGAGTTTCCATCTAAAGTCGTCGCAACAAGTAATACTCCTTTGTATTTGCTCTTCAAAAATGTCCCATCAACACCAAGAAATTTTCGCATGGATGTATGAAAACCTCGTACTGATTGCCCAAACGAAACAAATAGAAATCTGAATTTACCATCAACATCGGTTTCGTAAAAGGTGTGTGTTCCTGGATTAGCTTCTTTCAGCATGTGCAAGTATTTCGGCATTTTTCCAAAACTCTGCTCGGGAACCTCTAACCAGAATAATCGCATACTCACGAGCGTCCCACGCTAATGATTTAGATATCTCGCATCCATGTTCCATTCTCATAATCTGTATGATATCATTAGCTTTGGGACCTTCTTTGGCACCATCATACCTATGCATTATTAGACTCCCAGTAGTTTTTGCATAAGCTGTCCGACCACCATTATTCATACTTGACGCATCACATGTATGATCCGCCACATATTTTTTGATGATGAAATATGTGGATCCTGATAACACCCTCAGCACGAACACTCCACCTACACTTGTTGTCCACGCATCGGATGTACCAAAGTTTTCTATCTGAATTCACAACTTTGTAATCGAAGTTATTCTTCATTGCTGACATTTCCAATGCTGCTTTCAACTTAAATTTGTTTTGAAACGTTTCACCCCTCTTCACAACATCCTTCAAAGAGAACGGAACACTTTTTCCCCTATCCTCTTCTTTTACACTTAAGTCAGCATCTTCATCTTCTTCCGAGGCGTTCGAGTTACATTCGTCTTCACCATCCTTGCTCGATTCAGAAGAACTACCAATGCCATCTCCAGGTGAAAACGAGGAAGGCTCACCTCGCTCTCTACCAGACGCGTTAGATTGCTCCTTATCAAACACAATGTTGTCGTTGTTTGCATTGACAGGTGAAATAGACACACACAACCTTGAAGAAGTTTTTCCACGTACATATGTAAAAAAATTCTTGACTTTCCGATCATTCCCAATGATAACTGGAGGACAGTCTATCGTATTGATTAACTCTATAGGTAAGTAGCTTAACTCAAGCTCAACATCGTTTTGGTCAATTCCAAAATCCTCAAAAGCCGTAGTCCTTAGATCTTCAAAGGAACTTGTCAATTCCACAGCAAGTACTCTTCCTCCTTTTTCCTTATCAAAAGCAAATCCCCATCCTTTATAGGGATCAAATTTCCACACCCCACAAGAGGCATAGATATGCATGTTCTTCGACAAGGGAATCAAATTTTTGGGGTGGTTTCAAAATTAATCAAGAACTTGTGAAGAAGAAGAAGAGAGGTCACAGTTATTTTTTAAAAACATAACTTTAGGAAACACGTAAAATTTGAGAAATTAAAGATTTACAGAATATTTTTCAACAGATTTTGGAGAGATTTAAGGAATATTTTCGAAAATAATTCGAATTTGGCAGAACATGCATTCTGCTGCCAGTAGAATGTATATATGATGGTAGATACGACGGCAGAATGTATAATCCGACAGAGATAGGTTATAGTATCTTAGTAGATAACGAAATATTACCATGGTAGAGTATTAGTAACTGGCAGATTCTATGATTCTGAGCCAGTAGATATATAGGAGACAGTAGTTCATGAAATCTTTCGGGATTCAGATCGTAAGCAAAACCGTAACCTTTTCTTTCTGCAGTAGTAGACATATTACGAAATCGTAGATTTAAAAATCTTTAAGCGCCAGATATCTATATAGTTAACCGAAACTACGATCTACATATCTGTAGTTAGTAGATTTTGCTTTATGCGATCCGAAGATCAAAATATGAAATTGTGTTACACTAATATTTAGTCAGCCAAATTATTTTTCATATGATTGTCTAATGTTTATGTACATTTTGAATAATTTTTTATATTTTTCTGACTCTTAAAATAATTGATATGAATTTTTGAAGTTGACCAGGGGTATCTAAGTCCAAATCCGACCAAAAAAGGATTTATGCTATAGGGACAATGTAGTTGTTCTTCTGTGGTGTTTTGGCAATTTTTTCTTAATTCTATCGTTAGGATAAAAGATTTGTCTAAATAAAGAAGAGAAATAGTGTTATCTATACGGGAAGTTATAATAGTCTTAGTGGGGCTATAATCTTTGTAAAGAAAGAAAAACACAATATTGTCAGAACATTAATCTGTCAAAACAAGAGTTATTCTTGGGTTCACCCCGTATGTTAGAACTTTTTAAGTTCACTACCAACTAATAGGATTTTGTTATTTTATATCTAGTATCTTTAAAAAAAATATATATATTGTCAAGTTATATTATGTTTTTAAAAAAGAATAAAAAATAGTAGTTGCAAAAGAAAAAAAATTAAAAAAATATTTTATAATATCATCAGCAAAACATTAAACCCTAAACACTAAATCATAAAACCTAAACCCTTGGATAAACCATAAACCCATGGATAAATCCTAAATCCTTGATTTTTTTTGGTAGAAAAAAATATTCTTAACACAGTTAGCAAAACACTAAATTTTAAACCCTAAACCCTAAACCCTTGGGTAAACTCTAAACCTTTGGATAAATCATAAACTCTAGGATTCAGGATTTATCCAAAGATTTAGGGTTTACCCAATGGTTTAGGGTTTAATGTTTTGTTGACGGCGTCAAAAATATTAAAAATCTTCTTTTTTGCGATTATTATCATTTTTTATTTAATTTTAATTTTTTATTTTAAAACACATAATATAATTTGACAATATTTTTTTTCTTTTTTAAAAGATACTGATATAAAATAACAAAATCTTATTGGTTGGTGCCTAACCCAAGAATAACTCTTTAGGTTTAAAAATATCTTGAGAAGGTCTTGCGATATTCTATATACTATTCGCCCATCACAACTTATATTTTGGTAAAGCTAGACATTTGCTCCAATATACGTATAGGAAACATATAAGCAAGCTCGAGTGCTTTCATCTCCCTAATCATTTTTTTTAATCTTCACAAACCATGGAGAGAAAATACTCATATTTCATCTCTTCTTCAACGACAAAAACATTCCCCTTTTTACTTAGATCAAGAAAGAACTCCCAACCAACATTATCCATCTTCCATTGTCCAAAAACAGTAAACAACTGCAACATTATCTGCATAATAGAGATTTTGTATTACTAGCTTTCAAAACACATTACAAAACGTGAAAAGAAAAAACTTGGTATTTGTTCATAGATCTTATAAAAATGGACTATTTATAATACCTGGTGTTTTGTCATATCTGAGTTCGTCAATTGTTGATTCAAAGTTTCCTGTAATTTTTTTGCATGTAGCATGTTTTCCTTCCACCTATATATTTACTTAATTTATCAAATACAAGCGAAGATCGGATTGGAAACAAAGTTAGGGAGTTATTTTGATAAATTACTAATGAGGTTTAACGAGATGAACAGCTTGGAATCTGATATGTGACAGAATCGGAATGTAAAGTGTTATCTTTTATTTATTTTCTAATTTCTTGAAACCAATAATGACATTCTTGTTATTATTTGCAAATAGTTAGTCAAATAGTAATTTTCAAAAAAATGTGAACTTTTTAATAATTTTTCCTTGGAATGGTACCATTTTCACATTTGTTTTTGAAAGTAAGATATTCCAACAAATCACGTTTTTTATAGAACTTTTGTTAGCCCCAAGCAGTGGTCTGAATCAGAACAGAGGTAGGAGTTTTTGATACTACAAAGTGGTCAAGATCAAAAACTAAAATCTTCTTTGATATCAATTAAGGTCCCTCCTCAAAGCTAAGAGAGTTTGCTCTGATACCAATTAATAGGTTTCAACGTCTTAGAAACAAGTTAATACAATTTCCCAATTCTGCTTCTTTATTTTACTATAATATGTTTAAATACAAAATTGAAAGAAACAAACTAACTATGACATGAGACGTGTGCACAGAAACACATCTTATAATAAGGAAACATAATACCACTAAATAAAAAAGCAATATAGAAATGACATAAAGTATTGAAACAAATGATTTGGTCTTCGTGGAGCTGGGCCACATCATCTTCTTCCCCAAATGATACTCATCAACACTCCCATTGTCGAAGCAACCTTCTCCTAAAGGTTGACACAAAACACCGAAAGGTTGTTTTGACCGCATTGTGGATGAGTGGAAGTAATTGGCTTGTAGTTGTAATTTTTTAGTTGAATATGTATGAATGTGTGAACTTGTTATCATGTGATGGTGCCATGGTGGTGGTTTACCAGAAACTTGTTCTTCTTACTTGAGCTTCTTTGGTGCTGGAGTGAGTGGTTCATGGCTTTGAATTGAACCTTTCGAAGCATAATTGACATGCCAATGTGTAGCAATCTGGATCCAAAACTGTGTTATTACGGCTACAATATGGGACATATCAGTGAATCTTTTGAATAACTCGTTTTTCCTTGGTCAAGGAGCAAAGCTTGAGTCGTGTGTAATATAACTGAACGGATAGATGTCTTCAGCGATCTTTGAATCCATGTCTTGAATATTTTTCTTCAAAATACTCAAAACCTAGAAATGCCAAGTCTCCATCACAATATATGGGATATTGGAACCGCATATCATAGATATTATATATTGGATCTTCGTCTTCATAGGCTTCAAAGATTGAAGCTCCATAAATCACTGGAGAGCTCCATGGATTCATTTTGAACCTTCAGATCGGTTCCAACCTCCATCATCTGTTTAGCCATACCACAATTGGCTCTTTCATCACCAGCTTTTATCTTTCCTACAACGTTCACTAGAAGTTTTATGGTCTTTCTAATTGACGATTTTTTCCATCATATTGATCATCTTTTGGAACTTATCATGCATTTCTCTGAGGAGGTATTTCTTTAAATTTTCAATTCACTCTCCATTGCTTCCCATATCTTAGATCACAACAAAAAAAAAATTGGATAGAAGTGTTGAAACCACAAATATTTGTCTGAATCAAAAGAAAATTTTAATACCACAATGGGGTCCGGATCAAATACAAAATGTGTTCAAATGTCATTTAAGGCCCCTTTTCAAAGTTAAGAGACTTGCTCTGATACCATTTAATAATTCCAAATATTAAAATAACAAGTTAAATTTTATTCTTCTCTTCTCCTGCTTCATTTAACTACAACTCATGCTTAAATACAAAAATCCAAAGAAATAAACTAACTATGAAGTGAGGTGTGTAAAAAAAAACACATCCTATAATCAAGGAAACATAAAGTACTGAAACAAATGAATTGGTCTTCGTGGAGCTGAGCCACGTCATTTTCTTCCTCAAATGGCATCTCATCATCTGGACGGACAGCGGCAGTACGCGCATATGGAAATATCCATCTTTCTACCTTTATGTTATGATATATTCCCTGATCGGGAACGCGCTAGGCGCTAGTCGAACGGTCGGGTTATGCCTAACGCCTAAAGAGAAAATCGGGGATTAATCGGAAACTATGCGAGACGGAATTTTTACATGGTTTACTATGTTATAAAACATGTTAATTTTTAATTGTGTATAATATTAATACATTTTCATGTTTAAGATTGTATAAAACACACAAATAGAATATATAAACTTAATATAGTGTAATTTTCATCAAAATTATGAATATAAATGATATTTATAAAATTTTAGATCAAATAAACAAATAAAAATATTATTAAAAATAAATAAAAATAATAAAAGAATAAAAAAATAGATTAGGCGGCCGCCTAGGCGGCTAGGCGGTCATTTAGGCGGTCTAGGCGGAAAAAATCGGATATCCGATTTTTTAAACCGATTTGGCATAAATCGGGGTGGAAGAGTGACGCATAGCGCCTAGGCGGCCGATTTTTAGAACAGGGGATATATTAAAGGATTGTGGCATAGTGAGAAATTCTTTTTCAGTCATCTTGGATAATGCCTCTGTTAAAGACAACATGCAAAAGATCCTTACGCATTGGCTGCAGAGTGGGAAATGGTTGTTGTGTGATGGAAAATTTCTCCATGTAAGATGTTGCACCCACATTCTGAATTTGATTGTCAGGAAAGGATTAGAGATAGGTTCTAGTCTTTTGGTTTGCTGCATGTTGTGAGAGTGTGGGCATTGTAAGTGGGGCTGTCTGCCCTTAGATGTGGACACAAGATGGATCTCCACTTGTGAGATGTTGGTGAGAGCTCTGAAGTTTCGTAAAGCATTTGCTAATCTGCAAGTGTATGACAGAAACTATAAGTCGTTGCCTTCTCAAGAAGAGTGGGATTGCGGTGAGAAGATTTGAGACTTCTTGCAGCCATTTACAATTATAACATACTTTTCTTGATTGAAATGCCCCACAGCCAATGTTTACTTCATTCAAGTATGGAAGATTAAGTTGTTGTTGCGGAAATATGTGAGGTGTGATAATGATGAGATAAGAGTAATGGCAGGGATATGAAAAGTAAGTTTACAAAAACTGGGATGAATACAGTGGTGTTTTAGATATGGCAGCAGTATTAGATCCAAGGATTAAACCGCAAATGCTTAAGGAAGTTTAAAATAAGCTGGATCCTAGAACTTTGGTATACCATGGATTTTACCAGTTTTTAGGCACGGTATATAGTTGTTTTAGAGTCTATTTATTATGTTTTAGAGTCTTTTTACAGTCTTTACAAGTCTA
The DNA here is from genome assembly GCF_020379485.1 of Brassica napus. Lineage (NCBI taxonomy): Eukaryota > Viridiplantae > Streptophyta > Magnoliopsida > Brassicales > Brassicaceae > Brassica > Brassica napus. Next base: position 45,559,518 of record NC_063446.1, read on the forward strand.
TGTATGTTTTAGAGCAATGTGGTGATTATGGAGTATTTTGGAGCTAAAGATATTAGAAACTCTTAGCTGTTCAGAAACAACCCATAGTCGACATTCGGATAGAGTGTCGATCGACAAACATCTCTTGTTGTCTATCGATGGTGACGCGCGTAGACATTGATATATTTACTGCTTATTAATCTACTGTCTAGCTTAATCATTGACTATTTTGAGTTTATTGTGTGTCTTCGCTATTTGTAGATTCGATCCCAAATATTACAATTAAACCTCTACTATCAAATATCATGGATTTAACATAATAAATAGACTCTAAAACAACTATATACCATGACTAAAAACTGGTAAACCTTAGTATATCTCCAATAATATCTACCTTCGAACTATAATATACCAAAAAAAGATATCTACTGAATTGTTCGAAATAAAATTAAAGTCGATTCAATATTCTGTCATTCACTGACATAAATATTTCCCAAACCACAACTGTAAAAACCAGTAATATCGTTGCATTCTTTGGAAATTAGTTAAGTTTGTACTTATTACAATTGAACAACCGAAAAGTTAAATATTAACTGGTTCTAATAAAGGTATAATATCAGTGAGTAGTGAATAACGAATTTGTGTTTGTTATTAATTAAATTTTGTGGCAACAAACTCTGTGATTATCGATTAGCATGACAATAGAAAATTAAAGAAAAATATAGAGACGTTTGCATGTGACAAGACAAGTGTCCTAAAGTAAGAATCTTCACGCTTTACACACACTTCTACTAGCTTACCAGTCACCTCGAATAATCCTCCGATCAGGATCATTCCAATAAATGTTGAAATTTGATGGTGACAGACAAAGGACCGGGCCTAAATAGAGGCACATAAAACATGTGTTTGGGACCGTAGAAGATATATATATTTAAAGGGCCAATAATTACCAGACTTGCATTTTCAGCCACTTTTTCTGAATTTTGAAGATAAATGGGCAAAAAAAATGTGTTTGCTTCTGGGCCAAAATTTCTTACAGACACATAAAAATACAGCTTTAAGAAGTGAATTACGAGGCGCAAGAAGGAACAAACCTATACGCTTCTCTCCTCTCTGTTTCCTCCTTCGTCTTCTTAGCTTTTCAGTAGCTTTTAATTTCAAACAGAAAAAGTAACGACGATAACATGCATTAAATTAAATTTGTTATTTTCTTCCCTGCAATTACCAATGAGGTTTTATCATTTAATGCAACAAGTTTTCTCTCAAATTTGTTTCCTACCAGGTTTTACCTTATAAATTCTTTATTAATTGTCTTGAATTAATCAATATTTAGCTCATAAACCCACTATTCGATGCCTCCAGTTCTCCAATTCAGAAAGTTATGTTTGTCGGCTCGGAACACTTCGTCTGATAACACTAAAGGTTCCAACACAATCAGCAACGATGTTAACGAAGCGAAACACCCATCAACCTCCACCGGAAAACCCAAACGGCGTCGTTGGGGAAGATGGAGCTGCATCTACTCGTGTTGCTGGGCTATTGGGTATATCTGTACCGCCTGGTGGGTCCTTCTCTTCCTCTACAGCTCTGTTCCGGTCCTGTCGTCGCTTCAAGCTCCGGAATCTCCGGGGGCTCGGTTTGGTCGAGACGGTGTGAAGGCGCATCATCCTGTGGTTTTGGTCCATGGGATTGTCACCGGCGGTCTCGAGCTATGGGAAGACCGGGCTTGCGCCGAAGGGCTTTTCCGTAAACGACTTTGGGTGACAAATTATACCGTTATGTTTCGTTTCGTTTAGAGATATAAGAAACCCGAATAGCTGGTTCCTTTCTTCCGGTTAGGTGTAATGTTTTTAAAATTTATGAATATATATTTAGGTTGCGTACATATGGTGGAGGATTATAGGAAATTAATTAGGAAAATTTGCCAAAATAAAACAAAAAGTAGCATAATGATTGTGTATAAATCCAACCTTAATTTTTTCTTATGGTATAATGATTGTGTAAAATCCAAAATTAACCCTTGTTTAATCAAATAAATTACTTTCTAATTACATTTTAATATTATTTTCTAATTACTTTCTAATTCAGATTTTGCAGTATTTAATTATTTATTGCAACTAGAAAATATACTAGAACGGTTTAAAACCAATTTTGTTATGAACAATGTGGATTGCCATTAACCAAGACAAAAAGAGATGGCCCATCAGGCCACGACCAGGCCCAACCACAGCCGTGTCCAAGAGGAGAGAGAGTCGGCGGCTGAGGAGAGAGAGTCGGCCTATCCTTTGGCCGACATTAGATATAAGATGTTTTCCTTTTCTATGTTTTAGATGTTTTCCTATTTCATGTTGTATTAGGTTTTGGATAATTTCTTTTTTCCTATTCCTTGTAACCCCTATATAAGGGAACACTTTGATTGAGTAATAATACACAGAGACACACGAAAATATTCAGTCTCAAACCCTTCGTTCACAACACGTTATCAGCACGATAGTCTCTAGACCCTGAGACAAAAGCCTAACCTAAAATCCGTCCACATAAACCCTAAATCAGGCGAAACTTCAAATCGATCTATCTCTCCAACCCCGAGGAACCAGAAGACGAGCCACATATCAAATTGAAGCTCTGGACGAGACGAATCTATCTGCGGAAACCGTTTGTCAATCCGATCTCAGACGCGCCCACACTCGCAGAAACAACAGACGGCGCCGACTTAGTTCTTTGGAACCCTAATCCGAACCTACATGATTTTCTAGCCAATTTCAAATCATGTTGAAAGATAAGTTTATCATACCTCAGTTATTTGATGATACCTTGTTTAGAATATGGTGTTCATGTAATCTAATACCCCTTTGTTTTGTTTCATGAGCTGAGAGGAATTTGTGCAACAATGAGAGCACAGATCCGTGACCAGACGCCAAACCGTCCGAAACAGCTCGCGATCTGATAGGAGCCAGCGTCCGTCCGCGTGAAGGATAGAGGTTCATCAGCTCTCTTGGTGGTCCGGTTCAACCCTTCCAACAGAGGTATACCGTGATCTGAGAACCTAGAAAGAACAAACCCTAAAATCCTAATCTATGATTATGGACTCCCTTTGTTCTTGATGAAACCCTAAATTGATATAACCTAGAATTGATCATCTCATAAATCACTAGATTAAAATCGATTCCCTAGAACATGTTTGATTGTTTGATTGTTTCTGATTTGAATTAAAGAAACCCCACATTTGGAATCGTAATCCTAGAAACCCTAAAACCCTAAAATCGGTTTTGACTTCATCTGATCTATTGATCATTGAGGTTTCTAAATTAATTTATTGATTGATGATCTGAGATATTAGGATTGTTTGATAGATTGATTGATAGATCTAAATCTCTAAATTCGAAATCCTTAAGGCCTTGAAACCCTTAATCGGCTACTTGAAAGTTTTAAGATCCTAAATCTCGTTTTGATTTCCTAAAGGTTTTGAAATCTTAAATCTAATAAAAGTTTTAAAAGATTGAAAGTTTAAAAATGTTTTTTGAATGTGAGTTAGGTTGCTAGATTGATTGATTCTAAAATATTAGTTGAAACATTACCAACCTTGAAATTGGTAAACTTGATATGTATTGTGTGGTATTTTTGTTTTGTCATGAATCATATTGGATGACCGTAAGGTCTAATGCATTGCACCACATGTGGCCTTGTACCCTTAAAGCCTTTTGGCTTAGTGCATATCTATGTAGCCATGTTGCCAAGCATCCGGATGGTTATAGAAACCGGATTGCATAATGATCCAATCCTTAGGATTGTTGTATCACATAATAATCGTGAAAGTCTAAGGCAAAGCCGTATGGCCTTATATCCGGATTGATATATAAACCGGATTGTATCATGAACCAATATCTAGGATTGTTGTATCACACTAACATGGCCGTATGACCTAATTGACACCATGATCGATTGTTTTCATAGATGCGTAAGACTTGTTTGTGGCCGAGCTTGTTCAATATCATGCGGCTACATGACCACATTGTGAACCTAAATTTTAAATGACAATGTGACTCAGATATCGAAAAGGGACTTGGTGATACAATCACCAAGGACAACAATGAGAATGAATTGGTACAGTATTCCATCATCTCATTGAAGGTCTAAAAGATTAGTACATCACTATGGAAAATCCACTAGACTTTGGGGATGCTTTACAGCATAGAAATTACCACCATAAAACGGTGTTGCTTCCAAAGGCTAGAAATGACTAGAAGAATCTAAGATTCTTGGATTACAAAGTCATGGATGAGTACAACTCAGTCTTGTTTAAGACAGTCTCGATGCTGAGACTTTGTGGTGAAGTAGTAACCAAGGAAGAGTTACTAGAGAAGTCCTATTCCATATTACATGTGTCGAAAGTCATACCGTAACAACAGTATAGAATAAAAGGCTTCACCACTTATACTGATCTAATTTTCAAAAGGACCAAATTTCGATACGACTAGTCTTATTGCTTTATGATTGCATTCGTGTTTACTTTAACCTAAGGATCATTCACGATTTATATGGAATTGGTTTTAAGTTTATTAAATCTTGCCTGATCTTACTTAAACATATGAATGTTTTAAAGAGTTGCCTAAAGGGCATAAAACCAAGTAAGAAATCATGAATGGTATAGAAAGCCTAGTAGGAAACTATGGCTAAGGTATTTGCCTATAAGGCATTATATACACCCAAAGAAATGTGGTCCATTGAAAGTTATAATGAATGGTTTCCAAATAAGAAACAATGGGCAAGAAAGGTAACAAAGTTCCTTCAGATCTTTAAGAATAAAAACGCCTAAGATCTTTGAAAGAAAGTGGTCGAGACTATACCGATGATCTCTACTGATTTATACTATGCTAAGGATCAGTATGATAAGAGGCAAGAGATGTGGTGACCATATTGAGAAACACCACGAAATTTTACACTATATGGCATGATAGGATTAGCCATCCTAGTATAGAACTTGATGCAAAAGATTAATATTGAAAAGGCACAGAGTTATCCCGTAAAGATCTCACGTTGTGAAACATGTACACATAGGGAAACTCATTAGGCTTAATTATCCCAAAGCACCACGACCTTATAGTATGGTCATGAGGGGGAGAGAGGATAAACCCATGATCAATACTACAAGTTCGTGCACTATGGTCTAAACACCATGATATATGGCTCGGCCATTACTAGAACATAAAGGGCTATTACCCGGCCAAAGAGAGGCCATGATACAAACAGCCAAACCAAAGAGGCCATCACCTATAAACAGCTTAGCCATGACTTGGCATGACTTGGCCGTGAATTGGCCGTGACTTGTCTAGTGCAGGCTTGTCCGCACACAGTCCATGACTCGGCCAAAGAAGCCGAAGAGACCATGAGAGACAACGGTCTGGCCGCAAAGGCCATAACCGGCCAGAAAGGCCATTACCTATAAAAGGTTCGGCCATTACCTATATGCTTGGGGACATTATGAATATACATGTACAGAATGATAATAAGCATCAGGCCATATAAGTGAGCATAGATATTCCCATCTAAAGAATGAATACGGGTCATTAAAACCAGACAAACCATCTTAAGAGATTCTGAGATAAAACAACCACATACATATATGTGCCGTCTAAGATGGAACCTCAGAAGAGGATTGGGAATATATGTTGGATAGGAGTATTACTTTCTCCCCGAATTCAAAGAAAGCTTGAGCCAAAACATGGGTGATTAAAATAGTGGCCAAGTACGGATTGCATGATCAAATGGATCCGACTATCCAAACATTAAAGGAGAAAGATTATAAGCTGGATAAAGAAAGAGTAAAGGAATGATAAGAATGGTTTTAACCATCATTGTCTTGGCAAGATCCTCGGACTATACATTATGATATAAGAAGTCCAAAGAAAGATAATATAAAGATAGCCAATTGAGAAGCTAATTGAAATGCCAGACACTGACCCAGAAAAAGAATGACTAACCAGCTTAGCACCAAACGAAATTTAAAGTCCTAAAAGAGACATAATCAAGTTGCTATAGAGTCTATGCAAGATAGACCAAGTGTTCCATAAGAGTAAAGAAACTCGGATAGAAAGAAAAGGTGCATAGACAGATCCGAAGTCATGATAAGAGAAACCATACCAGACATAGAGATAAAGGCTGGCCAACTACACATCTAAGGTACCAAACCAAGTAGTCTTGGGACGCCAAGCTGCTAGGTAACAAAGGTCCTGGATAATGAAATCTCAAAGTGATCAGATCATGTATGGAACATAGTGGAATCACATGAAAGTGTCAACACACACATTTGTATAAAGATACATAAGAGAATAGCACTTGAACATAAGCGAGGATCATGTACCCACGAATGAGTACTCATCATACAATCATAGAATCATAAAGATTATAAAGAATAGAAAGATAAACGTGGAGGTTCAAAGTATCTAAAGAGAGATGAGCGTATTGGCCATGTACATATACAGAAACGCCATCTGATAAACCAGTGAAATAGATGGATCTTGTAAGATAAAGAAACCGTGAGAGAGGACACATGATCACGTGGCCTAGAGTGTCTATGTCTTCATATTAACAGCATTAGATAATAGCTTGTTTACACAAGGTACTCATAGAGATCAAAGGAACAGATTATAAGGAGATGAACTCCTATGTGGTGATTGCTGCTACAGATTTTTCGATATTAAACCAAGTCTGGTCATAAGAAAGAAAATAGATACACTAAATGTAGTAAGCAGCATATGGATCACTGGATAAGATAAGATAAGAGAACAGCTTTGTTCCTAAGCTGATTCATGGACTGAAGCAAAAGCAGCTGCATAAAGTATATAAAAGAAATTGATCACACATGATCATTGATCTTGGAGTTGTGTAAAAGACAATCCAATAACACTCCATATACATATGAGAATTTATAAAGAAATTCCTTGTGCTTATACTAAACCTAAAGAAGGTTAGTAGATATAGAATGAAATCTATGTGGGTGTCTGGCTAAAAACGTCCAGCACACCAGCTAAGAGCATCCGGCTCTCTGACCAAAAGCGTCCAGCCCTCAGGCTATAAGCGTCCGGCCCCTTCTACCAAGGACGTCCGACTCATATCCTTTGATCACGGCTAGTATAAAAGATCAACCAACAGGTTGTAATCCGACATCAGATCCCTTAAGGATCCGGGATAGCAGAATAGTTTACAGCTGTTGTGTAACCTACACTAGACTTTGTCGTGAGGATAATAGGAGATATTTGATCTACCCTTCCCGGTCAGATACCAAAAGTATTGTAAGCCCGTGGAGTCAAGATCCATGACCTAACAATATATATTAAGCGTGTGATATGATCCACAACAACTAAGGTCATGAGACGCCATCATATGGCATTACCTAAGGCAAAGGAATCAATGTCCACATCCATGAGTGTGTCCGGCCTAATAGCCACAGCAATAATTGATCTTGAACACTCATGAAACAAGTAGTGAACATGTATAGACAAGGTCTATGACCTGGACATAGATCGACCAGATTGAAACATGGTCGAATGATAAACCATATTTAGTATGCTGTCCATAAGTACTTGGTCTGTCCGACCTAAGTAAAGGAGTTTGATAAGTAGACAGTCACGTCTAGACTATGGACAGATGCAAACACGTTTTTGCAAAGACCAACATGTGATTCCCGAGGACAATGTGGTTCACATTTCTTAGCATACACGCTTTAAACGGGACACTCAATGTCAAAGGACATGAGAAACGACCTAAGAGGTCTAAGTGGTCTTAATTACGGTGCAGTAATGAAACTGGCCGATTACTCCCTTCCTACACAGACAGGATAGATCACGCATCAAGATGCGTAGTATGTAGAACCTACACCGAGGTTCACATCAGGGGGAGTAGTGCGTGTTGTACTCTTTTTCCTTCATCATGGTTTTGTCCCACTGGGTTTTCCTGATAAGGTTTTAATGAGGCAACATTAAGCGTACTACAAATCCATATGGTTATGGCATCCAAGGGGGAGTGTTATGAACAATATGGATTGCCATTAACCAAGACAAAAAGAGATGGCCTATCAGGCCACGACCAGGCCCAACCACAGCCGTGTCCAAGAGGAGAGAGAGTCGGCGGCTGAGGAGAGAGAGTCGGCCTATCTTTTGGCCGACATTAGATATATGATGTTTTCCTTTTCTATGTTTTAGATCTTTTCCTATTTCATGTTGTATTAGGTTTTGGATAATTTACTTTTTCCTATTCCTTGTAACCCCTATATAAGGGAACACTTTGATTGAGTAATAATACACAGAGACACACGAAAATATTCAGTCTCAAACCCTTCGTTCACAACAAATTTCATGGAATATGTCATGTACCGAATATATGCAATGACGAGAGATTTCATTGTATTTTGAAACTCTTACTTTTTATGACATTAGCTTTAATATTGTGTTTTTTTTTTGCAAGCAAACGGCTATTCTATTACTCAAACTTGAGGTGGTCCGGGTAACCAGATCGGAATAGAACAACCAATGAAACAAAAAGATCTATGAAAAGAACATACATTCCAAGCCAACGAATCAGCAATTACATTTTTGCGTCCTTGTTTTTACATTGATTTCAGGTATCTTTGAATATTTGTAACTAACATTAATTTCAAGTGACCGGAAATAAGCTAAAAATCTGGCTTAACAAGTCTCATATGATTTTAATATGTCTATGCTTTTAGATGAGTCGTTACAGTTTTTTGTTATTTGATATAAATGAATTTTCAGGTGAACATTTTGGATTTTCTAACATCTGACTTCATTTAATTTGGAGTGATTAGTGTTGTGTCTTGATTTATAGGCCATTGTGCTGGTTGGACCACTTATCCTTGGACAGTGAGACTGGTCTTGACCCATTGGGCATCCGAGTCCGAGCAGTGCGAGGACTGGTGGCAGCAGACCATTTCTCACCATGTTACTTTGCTTGGACAGTTCTCATTGAAAATTTGGCGAAAATAGAATATGAAGGCAAGAACCTTCACATGGCCTCTTATGATTGGAGACTCTTTTTCCATAACACTGAGGTATGCTCAGAATAGGAGAAGTCGATATTTATATAATGATCACATTGACAAAATTTGTATAGAGAACGTTGGTTTTTGGTCTAGGGAACGTTAAGGCGTCCAATTATAGTATGTAGTTACATATTGTTGTATAGTTAAGGTGGTGAATGGATTAACGTATAAATTTTAAATTGGAACCGAGCAGATACGCGACCAATCGTTAAGTAGACTGAAGAGTAAAATCGAGCTTATGTATGTAACCAATGGATATAAGAAAGTGGTGGTAGTTCCCCATTCATTGGTGTTAACTTGAAGAAATGAATGGAGAAGCTAAAGGTGTTGAGTTGAGATGGATCTTGTGCAGAGATAGGGCAAGAGCTTTAGAGATCGCCTATAAAGGGTTATCAGATGTCTAAAGGTGTCCAGAAGTGATCTGATGGATGTTCTAAGTAAAGGAAAAGTCTAGGAGAGACTTAGAAGAGTGTTGAGAAGCAAATAGGCGAGTGTGCAAAGATAGGGCCAGGATGTACGGCCATGTACGGACGGTGGATGACCCGAGATGTGCAGACTCGACCATTTGTGGGTTTTAAGCTTTGTGCCAATTTAGGGCGCAAGGGTACGGACATGGCATGGTCCGTACACCTCCTGATGGTGTTGTGCAAAGCTTGTGACTTAAAGAAAAGGAGTTGGGCGAATGGATAAGGTTCTGAACAGATGGCATCAAAAGAGAATCAAGTGGAGATCCCTTTGGATGAGCTTTGGGCGTGGATAAGGTTATGGACATGCTGGCCTTAGCTGTAAAGTAAAGGCAGCCTTGACTATGAACCTAGACTGATTCCAAGCTTGATACAAAAGAGCCTAAAAAGAACAAATCAGAAGCCATCTTTGTTTGAATCAGCCAATAAGGCGCCAACCTCTTCTCTCCAATCAGATCACCTTATCCTTATGACAAACAAGACCATCTCATCAACACCATCCATTTAAACTTCAGATATTATCAGCCATTAGATTTAGGTTATGAGATTGCAAATGTAAAGCTCATATATAAGCTTTAGATGGCGATTTGTAATGGTTAAGTGAGTAAGGGAGATTTCCCCTCTCCTTCATGGAAATGAAAAACTAGTTCTTGAATCTGAAACTCTAATCTCTAAACACTTATTATCTTAGTCTATCAGTCTCTTAATCTCATTCTCTTTAGTCTCATAAATACTTAAACATTCTCTCTCTCTAAATCACCTAGAACAAGCTCTCATCTTTCTCCATTGGAGCTTTTACATATTCACTCACACAACTAGAGTAGAAATCTCTATAAAAATCATAATTGGGGGCTATCTATTTCCTTCACTTCCTCAAATGGGTTGAAACACATCTTCACAAAGGAGGTGGTGGTGGTGGTTCAGGTTGGTGTGATAAACACATCAAAGCCGTTGTCAACATTGGACCCGTATTTTTAGGTGTCCCTAAAGCAATCAGTAATTTGCTTTCCGCTGAGGGCAAAGACTTTCCTTACGCCAGGTTAGGTCCATCAAAGTTACTCACTTGTTATGTTTGTCTCCAAAAGGATTATAAAATGTCTAACCCAATTTTTATTAGATTATTTTTAACATTTACATTTTAGGCTGTATGCTCAATATTTGAATTGGCTTTTATAGATTTTCATTGATTATGTTCGTGGTTTAGAGCTTTGGCGCCTGGTCTCTTGGACTCGGAACTTCTTAAGCTGCAGACACTGGAGCACCTTATGCGGATGTCACTGTAATGACCCCAACCCCAAACTATCCCCAAAGGCCATTTTGTCTTTCTTTAAAAGAGAAAGAAAGAAAGAAAGAAAGAAAGAAAGAGAGAGAGAGAGAGAGAGAGAGAAAGACAGAGAGAGAGAGGAAGAAGAGGAAGGGAGAAAGCTCACCTGAGCTCGTCGCCGGCCGTGATCACGTTCAGCTCGTCACCCCCGATCAACACCCTAGGTAACCGCCGGAAACCGCATGCCTTAAGTTCAGTTTCATTTCCGTTTAGTAAATCGCCCATAACTTCCTAACCATTGATCATCTCGTGCATCCAAGACCATCATCGTGTTCCTCTCGATGAGACGAAGCCGTAGCCGCCGACCGCGCCGCAATCGGAGCCCGGATGAGCCCGCACGCGCCTCCAGAAATTTTGCCTCTGCGCGCGCGTGAGGTACACGCGCCGCCGCCGGAAATCGTCGCCGCCGCCTCCGCCGCCGGTAAGCTCCGCCCTCGCCGCCGGTGACCGACACCGGTGACTCGGTCAACTCGTCCGAGTCAACTCAGCGAGTCAACTCGGTTGACTCGGTAAACCGGTGGATTGACTGGTTTGACCGGTTTAAATTGAATTTGGTTCGGTTAGGGTAAACCGGTCGGTTTAGTCAAATCGATTTCTGGTCAAAGCTTGACCGGGTTGACTTTGACCAGCGGGTTGACTTTTCCGAAAACCTTGACCAGTTCCGTTTTCGACCGTTCGAAAGGCGTTCTGACTCAGAATTTCGATCTGATTTCAGATATGGTGTCTATTTGAGCAGCTGGAGTTCATAGACAACACTTTTCTATTGCTAAGGTGAGGGTCTATTCCCGAACTTCTCGTACACGGCTTAGGACCTCGAATAAATATAATTTATTTCTAATGTGTTCCATCTGTGTGAAATCGAGTCTATCATTGCTTGTTTAGTTTTAGGTTCTTTGCATAAACCGGAACTAGGGGGTTAGAGGATTCAACATTGATTGTTTCACTTAATGTAAATTCTTAGCTAGGATTGTTTTTGTTTGGAGACGGATACAGAGACGGACTGCTGTATGCCGGATTGTATGAGGTTATGGCCAACTTTAGTCGACCGGTTGAGCTGTAGCCTGGAAGTGTCGATAAATCGTCTACGGGCGTGTGTTACCGAGCACTTTTTCGGTGTGTGTATGAACCGAGCACCTTTTCGGTAGTATTTTTGGCCTGTTAGTGGGCGGCGAGTGTGCACCTCGCTAGGACCATTGTTTGTTGTTTGGGTACTTTAGGTACTGTGTTTGACATGCATTAGAATTAAATTATATTTATTCGGAGTGCTATGTCCGGGTCCATGGACTTCGGGGTGGCATCCCATACCTCACTGAGCGATTCCCCTATTGCTCACCCCTCACTCTTCCCCTTTTCAGGTGAGACAAACAAGTATGTGATATTTGGACGGACTTGGTGCTATTGGACTTTTCTTTCGGATTTTATTTGGGCATGGGTGAGAGTTGTCGGGTTTATGGGCTTTTATATTACGGGATATTGTTGGTGGCCCGTCGTCCTTAGTGTCAGGGAGACGTGTGTCACTTTGTTGTATGATGACGCATTGGGGGTGACACGCTGTCCTCCAGATAGGAGGTGACGGGTGTCACAAATTTGGTATCAGAGCGGGTTCCATCCCGGTTCCGTCCCGGGATGGCGGTCAGGGGATTCGGTTTTCATCGGTTTTCAACGTTCTTTTTGTTTTTAAAAAAAAAATATATATATATATATATATATATATATATATATATTTATTTATATATTTGGAAATTCTTTTAGCACCATTCTGTCCAGTAATTACTAACTCAAATGTCTCTTTCTATGACGATGAGTAAAATCATCGTCATTCGTCCTTCGACTATCAGAGTTCTCGCCAGATGTTCAGCAGTTGCGTGAAGTCCAAGTTCGTCAGTTTTCTCGGGAGTTATCAGTTTCTTCGGTCATGATTTCGAGGCTATCCAGGAGTGGATATGTGACGTTTTTGCCACCAGCCCACTTCAAGCAATCGTTCCACGAGTTTTGTTACTGGAGATTATGTGGTGTGTGGTATGAGCCATTGGTAGGCATGTGTTGTTGTGTGTACGAGTATATTGACTATTTTGGAGATATATTTGTTTTGTGAACTCGTGGAGATCGCTTTTGAATTGGGGTGCAGCAGCTTGCGTTGTGTGGGTGTTGGAGTTACACTTTGGTATGTTTACCAATTTTGGCATTGTTGATCGTTTCAGAGATGTGTCGGTTTGGACAATTGATATAGGACATTGGGAGCTGTTTATGTCCATCACGGTGTACCAGTTATGCTTGGAGGGCCGATTTGTTCGGATATTCGTCAGGGATGGAGCTATGTTTTTACGATGTCATCCTTGGGATGGATTGGCTGTCACGGCATCGAGTAGTGTTGGATTTCCTGAGGGCAAGAGTTCCTATTGCTGGAGCAAATGGAAGTTTTTATTGCATGCATTCTACATGCTGAGGAGTTATAGGACATATGAGCAGAGAGATTTTTGGCGACCATTTCAATAGTTAAGGATGATGGACAGTATGAGCTGCATGATCTTCTGATTATTGCAGAGTGTGAGGATTTTTTTTTGTGGCCTTAGGAAGGGTCACCACCAGACAGAGGATACACTCTTGCGATTGATTTGGAACCACGGACATCACCGGTTTCACAAATTCTATACTGATTAGCGCCAGCGGAGATGACCAAGTTGGAAGAGCATATTAAAGTTTCATCAGACAAGGGTTTTATCAGACCAAGTACTTTACCGTGGGGAACATCATCATTGTTTGTAAGGAAGAAAGATGGGAGTTTCAAGCTTTGTATCGACTACATAGACTTGAACATGGTAACCATCGTATTGACGAGTTGTTAGAAGAGCTTAATGGAGGTTCATCGTTCTCGAAGTTTGTCTTGGCATCAAGATACCATCAGATTGCTATAGCTGAGGAGTATGTACGGAATGCAGATTTCCGTTATGGATATTACGAGTTCGTAGTGATACCATTTGGGTCGACAAAGGCACTGTTGCATTCATGAAGATATGAATGACGTTTTCGTGAACATTTGGATAGGTGTGCGATTGTATTCACCAACGACATCCTGATTATTTTGGAATAGAAAGGAGATTTGTGAGCATTTAGCGGATTGCGTTGGATAAGCCTGGAGAGCACCAGTTGTTCGCTAAGTTGAGGAAGTGTAGCTTCTGGCAGAGGAATGTTGTATTTTTGGGTAACATGGTTTTGGAAGCAGAATTTTGATGGATCCAAAGAAGATTAATACCGTTTCGGGAAGGTCGGAACCTAAGAGCGCTACAAAGATCTGCCGTTCTTTTTGGGTTAATAGTGTACTACTGGAAGTTCATCAAGGGTTTCACCGGTATTGTAATGTTAAAGACGCGGTCTACATGTAAAGACGTTAAGTGTGGTTGGATAGATTTTTGTTCGAGGAGTTTCACTGAATTGAAGCACAACTAATGAAGACACCAGTTTTGGGTTCTACTGAGGCTGAGGCTTGCTGTGATGTGTCAGATACTGGATTGGATTTAAATTAAGGTATGAGGATTAAGTCATTCATATGCATCACGCCAGAGAGGCTGTAGTGGTATTTGCGTTATCGTTTTGGAGATCGTAATTGTACGGGAAGGAAGTTCAGATTCTCTGGGATTATTAGAATGTGAAATTTATCTTCATTTATTAAAAACTTGTACTTGGACAGTGCAATTGGATTGAGTTTGTAGCAGGCTATAGTCTGGATATCGCATACTATCTGGTAAGGACAACCAGGTGATAAATGCCTTGGGTAGGCGTATGAGCTGTACCTCAGGAACCAAGAAGGTTCATGAGTTGGAGATTTGCTAATCTCAGATTGTGTGTTATTACTGTCAAAGGAAAGACATATGGCCTTAAGGCTTGGAGCAGGCAGTTTTGCTATGGAGGATACACAAGCATGAGTTAGCATTATGGATTTGGTTGAACAGATCGAGATTGGGAGTATTGGATATCATACAGCTTTGAGCAGGATATACTTGTACCGAAACCGAGTTTGTGTGTTGGACGATAAGTTGTTAAGAAAAGGAATCTTACAACAAACATATCACTCGTGTTTCTCAACGCATCGGGAACACCAAAGGGTACAAAGATATGAAGAGTTAACTATAATTGGTGTAGTATGAAGATGTTTGTAACTACATTACGTCGCGGTGCCAGACATGTTATATGGCAATGACAGAGGATCAGTTATCTATTATGTTATTTTTGAGCTTGCTTTTGCCGGAGTGGAAATGAGGCATGGTGATTATGGACATTGTTATTGGATTTTAAATCACCATATGTGGAAAGGATGCCACATGGGTAGTCATGGATAGACTTACCAAGTCAGCCCATTTTCTAAGTAATTAAGAAGACAATCAGAGATAATTAATTGGAGCAGACCTACATTATTGAGTTTGGGAAGTTTCATTGATGTCAACATTGTATCGGATTGGGAATCGAAGTTCACATCTACATTTCAGAGAGCCTTTCGGAAGGCACTTGGGACAAAGATCATGTGAGTACATCTTATCATCCGTTGACATATTGTCAGTCAGAGAGGACTACTCAGAACTTAAAGGATATGTTCAGAGATTGCGTGGGATGGAATTTCAGAAAGCATCTACCAATACCAGAGTTTGCCTATATCGACAGCTATCTTTTGAGTATAAAAAAAAAAAAATTTATATGAGGGTTATTTATGGTAGAACTTATAATATACCACTTTGTTGGACCAAAGTGGGGGAGCAATATGAGTTAGAACTATTAATGGTTCAAGAGACAGTAGAGCAAAGGACATGCTCAAGGATTGACTTTCGGAAGCCCATGACGTCAAAAGATTTATGCAGCTAAGCGCCGTAAGGATTTGGAGCTACATATGGGCACCTAATATACTTGAAATTAAGGACATTTCAGGAGGGGCCTAAGACTCAGAAGATAAAAGAGCTTAAACCGAGACACATGGAATTGTATCCGGCACTGGAGTGGATTGGATGAGTTGCTTGCAGTTACTTTATCAGCAGTATATCAGCCTTCTAGGACTTGGTTCATATGACAGCATTGCAAAAGTTGAGAAGGCGCTATAATTATTTTGCAGTTGACATCAAGTGAGTTCATAAAGATTTTATGGACCTTATCATCTATTGAAGATTTTGGATCATCAAGAGAAAACAGTTCGGGGAATGTCGACCGTGTTTGTCCGAATTCGTTGGGAGGGAGATAAGACTCAGGAGGAGATCTGAAAGGCCGAGCGAGGATTAGTATTCGAGGTTTTGGAGGTTTTGCTACGATAACATTGGGCATGTCAGCTTATGAATTGAATTCGGGGACGAATTCCTTGTAAGTGGGGGAGAATTGTAATGACCCCAACCCCAAACTATCCCCAAAGGCAATTTTGTCTTTCTTTAAAAGAGAAAGAAAGAAAGAAAGAAAGAAAGAAAGAAAGAAAGAAAGAGAGAGAGAGAGACAAAGAGAGAGAGAGAGAGAGAGAGAGAGAGGAAAAAGAGGAAAGGAGAAAGCTCACCTGAGCTCGTCGCCGGATCACGTTCAGCTCGTCACCCCCGATCAACACCCTAGGTAACCGCCGGAAACCGCATGCCTTAAGTTTAGTTTCGTTTCCATTTAGTAAATCGCCCATAACTTCCTAACCATTGATCATCTCGTGCATCCAAGGCCATCATCGTGTTCCTCTCGACGAGACGAAGCCGTAGCCGCCCACCGCGCCGCAATCGGAGCCCGGATGAGCCCGCACGCGCCTCCAGAAATTTCGCCTCTGCGCGCGTGAGGTACACGCGCCGCCGCCGGAAATCGTCGCCGCCGCCTCCGCCGCCGGTAAGCTCCGCCCTCGCCGCCGGTGACCGACGCCGGTGACTCGGTCAACTCGTCCGAGTCAACTCAGCGAGTCAACTCGGTTGACTCGGTAAACCTGTGGATTGACTGGTTTAAATTGATTTCGGTTCGGTTAGGGTAAACCGGTCGGTTTAGTCAAATCGATTTCTGGTCAAAGCTTGACCGGGTTGACTTTGACCAGCGGGTTGACTTTTTCGAAAACCTTGACCAGTTCCGTTTTCGACCGTTCGAAAGGCGTTCTGACTCAGAATTTCGATCTGATTTCAGATATGGAGTCTATTTGAGCAGCTGGAGTTCATAGACAACACTTTTCTATTGCTAAGGTGAGGGTCTATTCCCGAACTTCTCGTACACGGCTTAGGACCTCGAATAAATATAATTTATTTCTAATGTGTTCCGTCTGTGTGAAATCGAGTCTATCATTGCTTGTTTAGTTTTAGGTTCTTTGCATAAACTCGAACTAGGGGGTTAGAGGATTCAACATTGATTGTTTCACTTAATGTAAATTCTTAGCTAGGATTGTTTTTGTTTGGAGACGGATACAGAGACGGACTGCTGTATGCCAGATTGTATGAGGTTATGGCCAACTTTAGTCGACCGGTTGAGCTGTAGCCTGGAAGTGTCGATAAATCGTCTACGGGCGTGTGTTACCGAGCACTTTTTTGGTGTGTGTATGAACCGAGCACCTTTTCGGTAGTATTTTTGGCATGTTAGTGGGCGGCGAGTGTGCACCTCGCTAGGACCATTGTTTGTTGTTTGGGTACTTTAGGTACTGTGTTTGACATGCATTAGAATTAAATTATATTTATTCGGAGTGCTATGTCCGGGTCCATGGACTTCGGGGTGGCATCACATACCTCACTGAGCGATTCCCCTGTCGCTCACCCCTCACTCTTCCCCTTTTCAGGTGAGACAAACAAGTATGTGATATTTGGACGGACTTGGTGCTATTGGACTTTTCTTTCGGATTTTATTTGGGCATGGGTGAGAGTTGTCGGGTTTATGGGCTTTTATATTACGGGATATTGTTGGTGGCCCGTCGTCCTTAGTGTCAGGAAAACGTGTGTCACTTTGTTGTATGATGACGCGTCAGGGGTGACACGCTGTCCTCCAGATAGGAGGTGACGGGTGTCACAGTCACATAGCTGGGATTCAATTGTTTCTTTATTACCAATGGGAGGTGAGCTGTCTGGGGAGATCTAGACACTTCCCTTGAAGAATACCACACTTGCGCTTTCTCCAAAAGAAAACTATGGCAGCCATCGCTAACCGTGTGAAACCCAAGTCTTGGGTTACAGAACCAAAAAAGTTCAGAAGAATTATAGCTTTTGGAAAACGGTCGTCTGAACTACCATCCTCACAACTCTCTTCTTTTGACATCAAGGTTATATCAATTTTTTTTGCCACGGTTCTGCCTTTTCTGGGTCATTGGAATATAACTTTGTTTCACTCTTTTATACCCTGTATGCATAACAGGAACTTTCAAGAGTAGACAGCAGTTCAAATGACAGCACATCGTGCGGAGAGTTTCGGTCTGAGTACAGTGAAATGAGCAGAGAAAGCATACTAAAACTAGCAGAAAACACAGCTTACACAGCCACAACCGTTCTTGATCTCTTCCGGTTTATAGCCCCTAAGATGATGAGACGAGCAGAAGCTCATTTCTGTCACGGCATTGCCGAAGATCTGGACGACCCTAAGTATGGACATTATAAGTACTGGTCTAATCCATTAGAGACCAAGTAAGTATAAAACATACTTCCATTGTCCCGACCAACTTAAGCCATATTTTAAAACGTTTAATCCCAACCAGATTACCTGACGCACCAGAGATGGAGATGCACTGTCTTTACGGAGTTGGGATTCCTACCGAGAGATCTTATGTTTACAAGCTCTCATCCATTTCCGGTAAATGTAAGAGCAGCATTCCATTCCGAATAGATAGGTCAATGGATGGAGACAATTCGTGTCTTAAAGGAGGAGCTCGATTTGCCGACGGAGAAGAGAGTGTACCGGTGATAAGTGCGGGGTTTATGTGCGCAAAGGGATGGAGAGGGAAAACACGGTTTTACCCAGCGGGGATGGAGACATTTGTGCGGGAATAGATACACAAGCCACGGGGAAGTCTACTGGAAAGTCGAGGAACGGAAAGTGGAGCCCATGTAGACATAATGGGTAATATTGGACTCATTGAAGATGTTTAGAGGATCGCTTCCGGAGCTTCAGGCCAGGAGATAGGTAGCGATAGGGTTTACTCTGATGTGATGAAGATGTCGGAGAAGATTATAATCAGGTTATGACATACTCCCTCTTCCAACAAAAATTAATGTATTATGTTTTATAGTAATGCATAATTATTTAAGAAATCAGTTAATATTCCACACTGGAGTAGTTAAAAAAAATTATAAAATTTTTATAATTTTTTTTTGTCATCAACTTTTACAGAACCGTAAACCAAACCGGGAGATATTGATCCATATGAAAAACGAAAGACGGTTGCTTCCTGACACTGCGTGCTAGGTTATCCGCCTTTAAATTTTGCGTTCTTTGGACATGGATAATCTTTGATTGGAGGAAACTTTCTTTCAGGGATTTAATATATTTCAAATAACTTGCAAAAGCTGCCCATTCTTCTGGTTTCGAAACCATCTTCAGCAATTGAGAACAATCTGTTGCAAACGTATCCTAAAATTGATGTAAGTTCCTCATGCATTCCATTGCCCAGATTAGTGATTCCATCTCCGCATGAAGAGGAGAGAGACTAGCCCGAACATTCCTCGCCCCCATTAGCCCATCGAACCCTTCTAAAGTACTAAACCAACCTTGTCCGAAGAAAATATCATTCTCTTTCCAGGAACCATTTGTGAAACACCATCTTCCTGGAATTGACGGTAAAAATGTAACCTCTATGTGTGATACTCTCTTCTGTTCATTCACTATCTGTCACTTAGCCCAAAGTGTTATTTCTGTTTCTGCCAATTTGAGCGTATCCCTAGGATCAATATCCAGATTATTAAAAACTTTATTATTCCTTCCTTTCTAGATGTACCATAGTATCCATGCAAACTGATGATCATCTAATTGTGTGAAGACTCTCCAGAAAGATGATCCATGTTTGTGAAAAGAGACCTCGTTGGGAGAATAGTAGGATATGATGGTATCTTTGAGAGAGCCCAAACCAGAAGTGCTGGAAGACATTAAAAAAATACATGGTTTATCGATTCCTCGTTAGCTCCGCATCTTGCACAACATATATCACGAGTTATCCCTCGCGCTTGCAAAATCTTCTTGACTGCTACAAACCCTGTCACCAATTGCCATAGAAAATGTTTTATATTTGGTGGACACCGTATTTTCCTGCGGAATGACTTCAATACATCTACTATGGGTCCAAACATTACTGGTGGTCTTTCCCTGTCTGGGTAAACCCGTTCTATCTGATATCCTGATTTGACCGTATATTTCTCATTGTTTGTGAAATGCCATCCATCTCTATCTACCATCTGGGTTCTGCTCAGTGGTATACTTTCTATAATTTTCACATCATGTGGGTTCACTAAAGCCCGGATTGCCTGCGAGTTCCAATTGCGTGAAGTGGGATCAATGAGAGAATCCACTGTAAGGTCTGGGTAATGATAGTGTTGGTTTTTATTGGCTGGTCTCGGGAGAGTGGTTGGGAGCCAGGGATCATTCCATACGGATATAGATGATCCTGATCCCACCTTTTTTATTAGTCCTTTGCTTACCAGAGATCTAGCAGATGTGATACTCCACCAGCCATATGACGGAGAATATGAACGAATTGGTTCCAGGGGTGAGGTGTTCCTGTAATACCGAACTTTGAACACTCGAGAAAATAAAGTGTTTGGCTATTTGATTATTTTAGTGATTTGATTATTTGTATTTTATCATAAGAAAATTTTAAATATTGATCACAAAATTTTTAGTGAGTAGGACTTTTAGTAGTTTTATGAATTTATATTCATTGCAAAAATTTAAAATATAACGCATATGAAAAAATCTAAAATTTTAATATATAATTAATGTGATTTTTTAATTTACTTTAAATAATATAAAATAAAAAAATGAAATAAGATATAAACATTGTTATCAAAAATTTATTACACAAACTTATTAATTGTCATATATATTTTAATTATATTAAGTAATTATGTCGCTTTTATTTTTTTTTTAAAGAAACTTTTAAGATTATTAATTAACTTTAATGAAAAATACAAAATATATATTTAGATATAACAACCTATTTATCTAAAACTCTAAAAATTATTTTAGTGACGATAAAATATTATTTTATCTAAAAAATATCATTAAAATATAAATTAAAAATTATTCAACCAATTAAAATTATATTATTAAATATCACTAGTTAAACAATTTTTAATAAAATTACAATTTACTTAAAAATATGAAATTATTTTACATATTGAAACATCACAAACTTTTTTAACCATCATATATTAGTAAACTGAAGGAGTGATTAACTAAGAATTTAATAAATTTCTCTTTCTTTTTTCTGTGAAAAATATCAAAATACTGTTGACTTAAAAGAAAACATATAATTTTTATACAAAATTGAGATTAAAAATATAAGCATGATTAATGAAATAAAACATAAGTTTTGGAGTAAGCCGCACTAATGTTGAAACCACCGATCCATACCCCGAAAGTTGATATGTTCAAATTAACCTTCAAGCTACTCTCTTAAATAAAATATTCGGTGTAGTACTTGAGGATCGAATCTACAGAGACTCAATATCTCACCCTATAGACTTTAGCTTTAGAGTATGCTAGGTCAAACAATGTATTAAGCAATAAATAATAAAGTAGTAAATATAGCTAAGCAAGGTCAACAAAGTAGTTGTTCAGTAAATTAATGAGTTGTTTGATGGAAGGATGATTGCAAGATCTAACGTTTAGGCACATGAATTATAATAGATAAGATTCTAGGCGAGTTGATATGCTCGGACTCAACCGCTCACTTTATAACACTATCGATCGATCGATCGACGGTCGAGTGTCGATGTCGATCGATGGTTGTGGCGAGTTGATTACCAATAAGAATGGTCGATCGACTCTCGCATATTTCTAACAAACCTAACTCCATCAGAATGTTATCTGGCAAAGAATCTACTCTCGTAGTATCCTATGTCCTATGTCCAGGGTCTAATTAATTACTCTAGAACCATTCATTAAGAATACTTCTAATCAATGGGTATCAATTCTCTCACAATCCTATTTTGGGGCTAATTCATTAGAACCATATGGAACTATAAATCTAACAGGTGGATCTATTCAAGCATGAAGTTTGTAACATAAATCATAGATGAATACATATAAAATACATAAAACCAAATTAAAAACAAAAGGAGTTTCAGAAAGACTCTGAAGGAGTTCCTCCCTTCTCTCCTAGAACTAAAAACAATGAATAAAAGAAAGCTTAGCCGTCAACAATGGCTTAGAAAATACATAAACAGGGGTTTAGGTCGTACAAGGGTATTTTGGTAATTTGTGGTGGCTTCTTTCAGTCGGTCATAAAATATGCTCGGCCTGTATTCTTGCATCACCGTCGATCGACAACAAGGGTGCACCGTCGATCGACAGTCCTTCATCTCCGACGACCCGCGCCGAGGTCACCTCGCCCATGGGCGAGGACTACCCGCAACAAGGTCATCTCGCCCATGGGCGAGAACCGACCTCCTGTCCCGGAACCGTGCATCCTCGTCTAAGTTCCCGTAACACAATCCTTGGGCCCTTGGACGCAATACCCATGTCTCATCTCGCTTAGGATTATCAAAGAAAAACTTCGGGAAAAGTTATAAAAACTTGGTTGTCGAAATGGATTCCTGCCTGCCGTATAAAACGGCTATTGTTAGCTTGAACACCAGTTGCCTTTACTATACGGGGAATTGGATTCCTTTCGGAAAAACCAACTGCTGTTTCTTAGGAAAAATCTTAAAAACATCTAAGTCCCAAAACGGCCCAAGAGGGGCTTGAACCGCGGCTAAACGGCCCACTTACGATTTTAGAACATGATTGAGCCTAAGGCTGATATGACGGTCTATTTTTTATTCGCAGGAAAAGATAAATGTCAAGTTTCCGAAGATAATCATGAAGGGTGACGGAAAATGGAAAAGCCCGTCTCGTGACGAATCCGGCCCAGGAAGAGGTGCAAACCGACCTAGAGAGAGTATATAAGGAGGGCTTAAGGCGAGGAGCAAGAGAGATCTTTCTCAGAGCAAACTTAATAATTAGAACAATTTAGGCATTTTTCGTTTTTACTATCGAGCTGCGGCTCGACTAGGTTAGAACTTAGGTGGCTAGACTAGCGAACGTACCGACAGCTCTCGTGGCCTAGGATCTTACCTGTTGTTCACGCTCAAACGCGAATTCGGAAATAAGACCTCTTTGTTCTCTTTTCGCTCTTTTACGATTTATTACTTTCGACTCTTTCATATTGATTGTGTTGTGCGTGGCCCAGCAGATAATCGGGATCTTCAGGGAAGGCTAGGTTAGCTTGGCTTTCCTCCGATTAACAAATCTCGACGGTGTGAATTCTGGTTCCCACAGGCACCATCGGCCAAGGGTTGGGCCCTCTCTGCCACTTGCTTCGCATCACCTAAACCGACTGGGTTTGGGTCGTACATAAGCCCACACCATTCCCAAAGCCCTCTGGACTTAGCCCACGACGTTGTCCCAAGACCCAACAGCCCATGGCCTCATGGCCAGACCTAACGGCCCGCCACTGACCCGGACCTGAACCATCGGCCCAAAACCCGAACAATCCGTCTAGCTGAGATGAACTGGCTCCCAGCTGACCCAGCTGAGTGAGCTAGTAGTCCAGCTAGTGGAGCTGACTTAGTACTGGCCGAGCTGGAGTGAACTGAACCTAGCTTCATTGAGCTGGTCGAGCTACTCTTTAACTTCGTCCAGCTACCGTCTTACTCGTCCTAGCTGACTTCTTTCTCTCATAAGGTTAAGTCTCAGCATCATGACGTCCTTAACCTTCTATCTTGGCCATGGAACGCTTGCTTTAAGGTTCTAAGACCGGCTGGTACGTTTCCTCGAACCATGGTCGTCCTAACAATCCTATTTAGGATTGGGGGAGTGACAAGTCTCCCCTCCCCTGGGATGGATTCGTCCTCGAATCCTAATCGAATGTTTCCTTAGAAACAAACTGATCCAACCAATCTGGGTACTCAGCTTTCATTCTAGCTTCTGTTTCCCAAGTGATGATATCCTGACCTTTACAGTCCCAGACGACCTTAACCATCTGGACCGTCTTCTTCCTTGTTGCTTTTTCCATCATGTCTATGATTCGAACCGGCCTCGTTTCCAAGGTTAGGTTCTTACCTAGATCATCTGGAATAGCAGGAAAGGCGATGTCTTGGTCCGTTAGACATTTTTGGATTTGGGAGACGTGGAACACATTATGAAATGGGTCCATCTTGGCCGGCAAGTCCAACTTGTAGGCCACCATGCCAACTCATTCAATGACCTTGAACGGTCCCAAGTACCTCGGATCAAATTTCCTTCTCCCGGAAATTTGGACTCGCCCCTTGAAGGTAATCATTTTGAGATACACAAAGTCACCCACCTGGAGGGAACCCAGTCACAAAGTCCATTGTGATGTGATCCCATTTCCATTCCGGAATAGGCAAGCTTTGCAGTAACCCACTAGGCACTTGATGTTCTGCCTTGATGAGCTGACAAGTAGTACACTTTGCCACTCACTCAGCGACATCTGCCCTCATACGGATCCAATGATAGAACTTCTTAAGGTTCTAATACATCTTGGTAGCACCAGGATGAACCGAGAATCTTGACTTATGAGCTTCTCTCATAATCTCTTCCTTCAGACTTCTATCATTAGGAACACTAATCCGACCATTGACTAGGATGGTACCGTCCTTTACAGTTTGGTACTCCGTCCTATCATTCTGAGCAACATTGTTCAGGTTTTCATCTTGACCTTGAGCCAACCGAATTCGGGTAAGCAGGTCGCCCTGGTTAACCGCCTCTAATCCGAGTGGTTCAAACTCCTTGGTTGATGCATTCAACCGTAGGACAGACCGTACCAGATTACCCTTTCCCGGATGATAGGTGATATCCAAATTGTAATCAGCCACAAACTCCATCCACCTCCTCTGCCTTAAGTTTTACTCAGGCTGGGTGAATACTTCAGACTCTTATGGTCCGTAAGTATCTGAACCTTGGCGCCATACAGGTATGATCGCCAAATCTTTAAGGCGAACACTACCACAGCCATTTCAATATCATGGGTGGGGTAGTTTCCCTCATGTTTTCTCAACTGCCTTGACGCATAGGCGATGACCTTCCCATGTTGGGTCAATACGCAACCTAGGCCGGTAATGGACGCGTCCGTATAAACCACATATGATTGGTCGGCCTCTAGAAGAACTGGGATGGGTGCGCTGGTCAGCATGTCTTTAAGTGTGGAGAAACATCTCTCACACTCCTCGGACCATGTGAACTTAACGTCTTTCCCAGTCAACTGTGTCATAGGCTGAGCCAAGCCTGTGAATCCTTTCACAAACTTTCTATAGTAACCTTCCAGCCCTAGGAAGCTCCTGACTTCCGTGGCACTGCGTGGCCGGGGCCAGTCCTTGATTTCCCTGATCTTCTCTGGATCCACTGAGACGCCCTGATAGGAGACAATATGGCCGAGAAACCCAATGCTCTTCTGCCAAAAACTGTATTTGCTGAGTTTAGCATAAAGCTTGTGTACTCGTAATCGTTCCAGCATAGCCCTCAGGTGTTTCCGATGAGATTCCTCATCCTTGGAGTATATTAGAATATCATCTATAAAGATGATTATTGATTCATCCAAGAAAACCCGGAACACGCTGTTCATCATTTTCATGAATGCAGCAGGCGCATTGGTCAGACCAAATGGCATAACCACAAACTCGTAGTGGCCGTACCTGGTCCAAAATGATGTCGTTCTAATATCATTTGGCTCTATAGGGATCTGATGATACCCCAAGGCCAAATGAATCTTAGAAAACCACTTGGCTCCTTTGAGCTGATCCAACAACTCATCTATTATGGGGAACAGGTACTTGTTCTTTACTTGCTTACTTCCATAAGAAATCCTTTGGAAGATAAAAACATATTTCTCCCTCTCTTCTCCCTTTCTCTTTTTTTTTTTAAAACAAGATTTTTTTTAGAGTTTCAAGGAATGTTTTCCAGAAAGAAGGCTTCGAGAAAACTACTGTCCGTAGTTCCACGCCAGAGGACGTTCATGATGGTGATGTTATCATCCCGAAGACCGAATTTTTGCCTCACTCGGTCGATCCCGCAGAGGGTGAGGTGTATTGGGTCGCCAGATGTGGTATGATAACTCCTCCAGCCAAAGCGTCCTTTCCCTTCAGGTCTCGTCACGCGATAGACCATAACTTGCCAAGCAAGAGTACGCATTCGTTCCTCAGAATCGTTCGAGAGTTCTATCAGATTTCAGATGAAGTAGAATTTTTAATTCCACGTCATGGAGAGTATGCCGAGAATCCCCCAGAGGGTTATTTCACGTCCTACGAAGCGTTCGTAGTTTGCTGTCGTTTATGGTTTCCGATTACGGAGACTATAATCCGCGCGCTGGATCGTTTCGAAATGTCGATAAGTCAGCTGAACCCTACTGGTTTTCAGCACCTTATCGGCATTGTAATCCTGAGCTACGAGCACGGTCTATCCCTTACCGCCGATCATTTTGAAGATCTCCTAAGGGCACAACACGTTTCAGGTCCTATCGTCAACTGTTTGGTCCCTCGTACGAACATGTCGGTTATCAAAGTGACCATCTCCAATGGTCCAGCGTGGTGCAAATGTTTATTCTTCATCCGCATAAATGCTGCATCAGTTGAGGAGAGATGCATTCCGATGTTTCGGAGCAAGTTTAACAGCCGTCCCGCCATCAACTCATTTCCTCCGTTTCCTGATGACGTGGTTTCCTTGAGGGACCTCCTTCGGAATGGTCCGTTTTACTGGACTTTCTTTACACCGAAGATAGTTCGCAGGGAGTTGGCACATCACCGTTCCGGTCCTGATCCTCGGGTGATTTCGGATGAAGATACCGATTCGAAATGGACAATTCTGCTCCGCGCAACACTCCCACAGGGAGGGCAAACAATAAACGATCAAAAGACAAAGGTATTAATCTTGATGATTTTGACCTTTCCGCGGACGATTTTACATTGCCCGGATGGAATCTGAACTTTGTTATAGTGATGGTAGCGGCACGAGCGAGATGCCTTTTCCAGATTGTGATGTTGATAATTTCTTTACCGGCCTCCCCCTAGTTTCGACCCGCCTCCGTCTACCAATGAGTCGGCGAGGTCTAGGGTGGTTGCGGAGGATTTCGCTTAATGAACGTGGTCAGTTTCTTTGTCTTTCAAAAGCTTGTTTAAGATGTCATGCTTTATCTCTAAAATTTTTGGTGGTCTTTGCAGGGATTGAACGTGCTTAGCTCGGCCCTTGAGGCGAGCAATCGGCAGGTGATGGTTTATCGCTTCAAGGCGGAGAAGGCGGAAAAAGAACTTGCCCGTATGCAAAGTGAGGCTTTGGAGTGATACCTTAAGCTTGCTCAAGATCATGCCAAGGCTCTTCGCCGAGCGGAGAGAAAGGGTAGGAGATAGGTTGCCGCTGTGATGGGAAACCGTGCTTCCCAATTTGCAATTGAGTATGGTCGCCTTAAGGATGCCCATTCCTTGGTGGGTGATTTTCGCGAGTGATGTGGCTCGGCTATGATTTCTATGAAGAGATGGCGACCATGAAGGGTGGTATGAACAATTATGCCCATGCTGAGGCGCTGATTCCTCCGTTCAAGGGGAGGATCCAATGATTCTGGGCCCCTATCCTGGTTTTGCCCGACACAGAAGAGGTCGTGATTGACGTTGTCACGCCCCCAATCCTGAATAGGATTGTCGGGACGACCATGGTTCGAGGAAATGTACCAGCCGGTCTTAGGACCTTAAGGTAAGCGTTCCATGGCAAAAATAGTAGGTTAAGGATGTCAGGATGCTGAGACTTAACCTTATGAGAGAAAGAAGTTAGCTAGGACGAGTAAGACGGTAGTTGGACAAAGAAAAAAAGTAGTTCGACCAGCTCAACGAAGCTAGGTTCAGTTCACTCCAGCTACTAAGTCAACTCCACTTGCTGGACTACTAGCTCACTCAGCTGGGTCAGCTTGGATCCAGCTCAACTCAGCTAGACAGACTGTTCGGGTTTCGGGCCGATGGTCTGGGTGCGGGTTAGTGGCGGGCCGTTAGGTCCGGCCATAAGGCCATGGGCAAATGGGTCTTGGGACAAGGCCGTGGGCTAAGTCCAGAGGGCTTGGGGAATGGTGTGGGCTTATGTCCGACCCAAACCTAGTCGGTTTAGGCGATGGGATGCAAGTGGCCAAGAGGGCACAACCCTTGGCCGATGGTGCCCATAGGCTACAAGTCATGCCTGTTCGTGGGGCAAGACTTACCCCTCGTTTTCTATAAATATGGGGTCCTCCCTGTCGATTTAATTATTCAACTCCAGAGTAAAATACTCAGAGAAATCGTTGAGAGAGAGAGAGTTTCGGCTAAGAGAAAGGCCGAGTGTGGTGGTGGTTTGTTCCGGTGACTCTGATCGTTTAGGAACCAACTCCGATCAAGTATGGAAGATCAAGAGAAGGAGAAAGACATGGAGAACCCAGGCATGGTTTAGAAGGTATGTGATAGGCCGTGGCTCCATCAGTCTGTTGGGCCATCGAGCCGAACTTCATTGGCCGAAAACTCCTAGTTTCTCTCCAGATAGACTGACTAGTCTTTGGGGCGATGCCGATCTGGTCGTGTATTCTGATTGTTTATTTTGGACTGTCTATCTGTTTTAAGTCATGTGGGGTGGTTGGATGATTGACTTAGGATATGGTAGACAGGTTCATACTATCTGTGATTATATTGATTGAGGTTTATCTAAGTTCCAGGAACCAAGCCATGCATTGTAGAATCGATCCGTCCTGTCTTCGGTTATGATTAATGCTTATATGGTTGTGGTTTCAGGGACTAAGGATGGTTCTCGTCAAGCCAAGGAGCCGTGAAGGCTCGGTCAGTGAGAGGCTATGTAGTGTGAGGTTAGATGATGTTGCAGAAGAACTAGTCATTGTCTATGAAATTGTTAAGAAGTTGTGTATCGGATCTCATGTTTCTAAGTAATACAAAGTTAACACATTATTATTCTGCTGTGGTATCTGGTCGATTGTTATGAACCTCATATTCAATTATGACTTATAAAATAAAAGACTTAAAAATGAATCAAACAAGCAAATAAATTAATAAGTAAGCATTCGGATCCAGCTGGGCCGAGAGGCCAGGATCGGTTCTTACAAGTTAGTATTAGAGCGTGCTTGATTCTAGGATCGTTGGGTTATGTAGTCCACACACAAGAAGTCAGCTGATAAGGTCTCACAGTGAGGTTTGATTGCTTAAGTCTAGGGATTGTTTTGTCTCGATTATGTTATGTATGTTTCGTACTAACAATATCTGAAATCCTTAGGCTGGAAAAAGCAACTCGGGAAAAGTCCGAAAGAGTAAGGAAGCGGCTGGTCGGTCCAGTCAAGCGGACGCAGGCGGAACTAATCTGTTCGGGTTACCAAACGATCCGGTTGTGACTAACACCGGGGGAGTGTTACTGACTGATCAGGCCAACCTTACGGGGACACAACAAGGTAATGAGGAAGGTCAGCAACATCAGGAGCATGATGAGGAAGTGGAATCCTCGAACGCTAACCGTGATGGTGACAAACAAGAGACCGCGGCCGATGGTACGGCTAAGGAGGCCACAACACCGTCCAAGAAGCACCTGTTAGAGGCCATGAAGGTGATGGGTGACCAGGTAGATGTTATGACTCAACTGTTCACGCCATTAGTGAACTCCTCAGTTGATCAATCTACACCAGTGGTTACGGACACACCTATCGCCAATGGTCCAGCTGTGGACGCGGTCGAGGTGATAGAGATCGATCCACCGGTGAGGACTGTAAGGAAGGTTGACTATCCCATCTGGGGACGGAGCATTTCTCAGGTAGCACCGATCCCATTGTGGAAGACTAGTGGAGGTGTAAGTTGGTCCGAAAATTCAGTTTGGCTCGCTGTCCAGAGGATTACAAGCAAGACATTGCGTTTCACTTCCTGGAAGGGGACACGCATAATTGGTGGCTGGCTGTGGACAAGCGCATCAATGGAAGTGTCCAGAGTTTTGCGGATTTTGAAGATGAATTCAACCGCAAATACTTTCCTGCTGAGGCATGGGACCGTCTGGAAGGTAGATTCCTAGACCTAACCCAAGGCTACAGGGCCGTACGAGAGTACGTAGAAGTTCAACCGACTCAGAAGGTTTGTTGGAAGGGGGCTTGAAGACGAGACAGTCTAGGTTCGTCGGTTCATTCGAGGGTTAAAGACGGAACTGAGAACCCACTGTTCAATCCGCACCTTCAGCACCGAGGGTGAGCTGGTTGAACGAGTGGCTCTTTTGGAGTCTAACTTGGCTGAGGAAGCTAAGCTTAAGACCAAGTCACAGTCTATCCCCTCGGGTAAGACTAACGACCGAAACAGAAAGTGGGCCCAGGTGGACGGAGCCAAAGCCTCTAGTGGTCGACCTGAATGTTCCAAGTGTGGTAAGAACTATCCTGGTGAATGCTGGAAAGCCATGGGGGCTTGTGTGCATTGTCGCAGCATGGATCATTCGATCGGGGACTGCACTCGACCAAGCCGGACTCAGGGCCAATCCGGTAGAAGCGGCTCTCTGACTTGTTTCCATTGCGGCCAAAGTGAACACTACCAGAGTGACTGTCCCAAACGGCAAGGAGGACAAGGGAAGGGTCGTGGAGACACGAGAAAGTCGACCCAGAGAAGGCCGACCACAACACCAAGGGTGTATGAGCTTTTCCGAGACGACGGTGCTTCTCGATCGTCTGATTCGAGTTTGAGAAAAATTACCTAACCTTCCTATAAGCATAAAAATTCACTATTTGCCTTCTGACTTTCGGGCATTAACTCCATCCAACTCGCCTAACTTGTCTAACTTGCCTAACCGCACACTAGAACCTCGTGTCGACAATCCACGGTTCTAACGAGCTGGGGGCTAGCTATTGGTGTCAAAAAGGTCACGACAGAATTAACACCTGAATGTCCTCGGAAAATACATCTCGGAAAAGTAATTTTCGTAAAAATCTTTAACAAAGACTTTTACGATAAGTTCTTAAATAGTCTTAACCGCAACATCGAAGCTAGCACCAATTGTCCGAAAACAAACACAAGAGAAGAACCGGACAAACAAACGAACCGATCGCTATACGATGACCGGTCGAGCGTCCGAACCGGTTGCCATATGGCGACCGGTCGAGCAGACGAACCGATCGCCATATGGTGACCGGTCGAGCATCCATATGGCGACCGGTCAAGCATCCAAGCCGGCCGCCATATGGCGACCGGTCGAGCGTACGAACCGGTCACCATATGGCGACTTGTCGAACGTCCAATCTGGTCGCCATACGACGACCAGTCCATTAACCAAACGTGTCGCCATATGCCGACCGGTTAGTCCCGAACGCTGATTGACGACCGGGATGTTACGAATCCGTTCATTCTCGCCTACTCCTCAATGATATCTCTTATGAACCACGGCTGTACCACCTTTCACTCCACCTCGATCGGACTTATCGTTGAGACTTTACGATAAAAACCGCAAAAACTTGTTTTGGCTAAAAAATCGTAGCAAACACGTCAAGTCGAAAAACGACCCAAAGAAGCCTAAAACGCGACTAGAAGCCCACTTATGATTTTAACCAGGAAAGAACCCATAGATACTATGACGGTTTACGCTTTGTCTGCAGGAAAAGATAAATGTCAAGTTTCCGAAGATAAATGTCAAGTTTCTGAAGATAATCATGAAGATCGAGAAAAATGGAATATTTCCGCAAGATCATAAGTCGGCTTAAGGGGAGAAAGGGAAAGCATAAACCGACCTTGGAGGGAGCATATAAGGAGACCAAGGCAAGAGGCAGAGAGAGAGAACTTTTTCACAGCAAACTTAGCACTTGGGGCATTTAGGAAAATTTTTGTTTTTGTTATCGAGCTGCGACTCAACTAGGTTTCTGCAGTCTTAGGTTGCTAAAACTAGGGGTCTCACCGACAGCACTTGTAGCCAAGGTTCTTACCTTGTTGTAAAGCTCATACGCAGATTCAGAATAAGACACCTTTTCTGTCTTTTCAATTCTCATGTTTTCGTCTATATTTTCGTGTTTACGATTGCTTGACATGTGGTTTAGCAGATATATGAGACCTCTGGGAAATTAGGGTTTTCCTAACTTTCCTAATTTAAACGAAAATCGAAAGTGTGAATTTTGGTTCCTACATTATTCACCAAACTTAGCTTTAATTACTGCTTTAATCATAACCATCTAGCTTTAATTCGAAAACTACAAATCAGTTGTGTAATCCTAGAGTCTCTGTGGATTCGATCCCTAAATAATACAAGTGAACTTTTTATTTAAGAGAGTAAATCACTCTTCAAGTAATTTGAGTGATATCAGAGGCCATCACTTCGTCCACAAGATTCAACAGTACAAACTTGATTTTAACCGTAAGATACTTGTAAATTTTGCAGAACATACCGAATATTTTTAGTGCCTGATAAAATTAAAAATATAGGTAAAGAGAAAAGATATATCTTATCAAGATGTTTTTTTTGTGAGATCTGCTCATACTCATTGACAATTCCATGCTTCTTTTTGTTGGGTAACGATAATTCCATGCTACCGTATTCATTTTAAAAGATTAACTGGTTTCTAGAGTATATATATATATATATATACTAGACACATCAACACCAATTAAAAAACTAATAGGATGAAACAGTCACCACCGAATTGCAAGGGCTTACAAGTTAGTTAGCTGCTCCCCTTGTTCGGAAGCTCGCTAGGCGTTACGCGTACGGCACATGTTGGCCTAGCGATTTATTGAAAAAGCGAAAAAAAATCGGGGAATACGCGGAGAGGAATTTTTTGTACTTTATACGTATAATACTACATTTTATACATATAAATTAGAAACCACCATCTCATAATTTATTTTAAATGTTTGTTCTACTGACTTAAGTCGATAAACTCTGTGAAAATGTTAAAAAAACTCATTCCGACTCTGATCCAGTCTAGGCCCAATAAAATTTACGACTAAATGAAATACGAAAAGTATAAAACTTGAAATTCTAACATCCCACATCGTCTAATGATAACAAAAGTAACATCTAACATCACCTATAAATAAACGTAGCACTAGCTAAATAGTTAGTTTGCAAGATGGGCTTCGTATCAAGCCCAATATCTTGTCAAAAAGTTAAATAATACGGCTAGTTACTTGCTGAGAAATCGGTTTTGAACCGATTAAATCAGTTAGGCGGTCGACTATATGTTGTCCGATTAATGTGACCGAATTGGTCTTAATCAAGTCGGTTCATTGACGTGGAGCGACTACTCGGCCGACTATGCGGTTAGGAGGCCGCGTTTTAGAACAGAGACTGCTCCCGTAGCTTTAATCTGCAGCTAAAAATCCTTTATCCAACACCCACTATAAATAAAACGTTATTTCTCCATCTGGACAGCTTATTATCAGCTTATTATCAAAAACTTCTTTTAATCTTGTTTACAGAATATGTTTATAGCAACGCTTTGCTTGGAAGCGTTGTGCTGAGTTGTAGACTTGGGCGGTATATCTTCTTGGATAACAAAATTGTCAAGCATGACTGACTGTCATTCACCGATGTACCACCGGGAAATTAGAACGTGTTGGTCATGCTGGTATTGTAGAAATCTACGGATCTTCCCACACATTAGCGATATAGTTTGAGTGAATGTTTTGCCTAATCTCCAACAATAGTAATTGTTCTATACATAAAGAGATTATCCGTCGAACTTACTCGCAATGGCGAACTAAGTCTATAGTAGTTTCCACGCAAAGCCCGAGCAACCAGAAAGTTTGGAAATTGAACTAATCGCCATAATTGTTTTGCGAAGAGTGCCAGATTAAACACTTGGATCATACGGAATCCAATTCTACCCTCCCCTTGGTAAACAAAGCTTCTCCCATTTTGCCCAATGAATTCCTTTTTATGTGGATTTGAACTCCACCAAAAACGTGCAATACTTGCAAGGCTTTCACATATCTCAAAAGAAAGCAAGATAAAATGTAAATTGGAAGAACTAGTAAACTGTATTTTATTAGAACTTATTTCCGTCCTTTTGATAACAATATGCATGTCCATCCATTAAATATATTTTGTAATCTATCCCATAGAAAAACATACAGCTTGCATTTATATCTGCTAATATCTTCTAGAATCCATAGGTAGAAATTCATTCCGCCATCATTCTGGATCGCAATAGTATCCTTAATTGTTACCCTTACATTCCCAGAAATCAAAGTTGATGCATTGACGTGAAAATTTCTCATATTTCCTTACTACTTTCATAACTTCTTCATATTCACGAGGCTCCGCCTTACAAAAGAAAACCGCCTTTAGCAAAGTGAAGGTGAGATATCAAGGGGCTAGCGCGTGAAACACACATCCCGTTATCTTCCCTTGATTCTCTGCATGATTGAGAAGATTAACAAGCACTTGCGTGCATAGAATAAATATGAAAAGAGACGAAAGATCTCCTTGACGCAATCCGCTTTTAGGAATAATATTCCCTATTGGTTGACCGTTCATAAGGACATTTTATTTAAGGAATGATATGAAATGCGTTATCCAATCAATCAATGTGGATGAGAATCCCATTTTATGCATTAATGCTCTAGTAAAAACTCATTTCATCAGATCAAACGCTTTGCTCATATTGGTCTGTAGTGCCACCATTTTGTTCCTTCCTCCACGCTTTGTTCGATTCACATGAAACATCTCTTGAGCTATCATAATGTTGTCTATAATTTGTCTTCTAGCAATAAAAGTCGACTATGCTTCTGAGATACGTTCTGGGAAAACTCTTTTTAATCGCTGGCATAAAACTTTACACAAACTGATCGGTCGAATTGTAACATCTCATTAGACTGTGGGAACCGAAATTCGCACTGTCGATTTCCATTGAATTAGAAAAGTTAGGAAAGCCCTAATTTCCCAGAGGTCCCGGATATATGCTAAACCACACGCCAAGCAATCATAAACACGAAAAGACAGACAGAAAAAATATGAGAATCGAAAAGAGAAAGAAATTGGTCTTATTCCGAGTTTGCGTCTGAGCGTTACAATGAGGTAAAGGCCTCAGCTGCTAGAGCTGTCGGCAGAAAAAACCTAGTTCTAGCACCTAAGATTGCAGAAAACCTAATTGAGGCGCAACTCGAGTAACAAAAACGGAAAGTTTCCTAAATCGCTCTAAATATTGCTCTAAGTAATAATTCTTGTGTGCCCCCCCCTTCAGCCTCGATCTCCTTATATAGTTCTTCTAAGGCGGTTTACCTTTTTTCCTTTCTGCCCCCGGCCGAGTATATCGCTTCGCGGAAAATATTCCTTTTTTCTTCGACCTTGTGTTTATCTTCGGGAACTTTACATTTATCCTCCGAACTTGACATTTATCTTCTCCTGCATAACAGAGGATAAACTGTCATAACGATTGGGCTTGATTTCTTTAAAATCGTAAGTGGCTCTTAGCCGCATTCTTGCCCCTTTCGGACTGTTTTTCGACTTAGGAATTTTTTACGATTTTATACAAAGAGGGCTTTCGAAACGACGTCGATTTTAAGGAACATTCTAATTCCTCGTATAGCATAGGAAATTCCGGGTGTTCAGTTAACCGTTGCCATTTTATAAGATCAATCCGAATGTCCTTCGAGAAAAGACGAGTTTCCACGGTTTTTTAAATCGTAAAGTTCCAACGATGCCTCCGATCGAAACGAAACATGAATGAGTTCGATGCAATCTACGGAGGGGGGTTACGAGGACGAGGTGAAGATGGGTTCCGGTTGATCCAGCTCGTCCGTTCGCCAAACAGGACTGGTCCAGCTTTGCGAACGGCCGAGCTGAATCCGTGTTGGTGCACCACGCTGGACCATTGGAGATGGTCGCTTTGATCACCGACATGTTCGTACGAGGGACCAAACAGTGGACGATCGGACCTGAAACGTGTTGTGCCCTTAGGAGAGCTTCAAAGTGATCGGTGGTAAGGGATAGACCGTGCTCGTAGCTCAGGGCTACAACGCCGATAAGGTGCTGCAAACCAGTAGGGTTCAGCTGACTTATCGACATTTCAAAACGATCTAGCGCGCGGATTATAGCCTCCGTAATCGAAAACCATAAACGACAGCACACAAGGAACGCTTCGTAGCACGTGAAAGAACCCTCCGGGGGATTCTCAGCATACTCTCCATGACATTGAATTCAAAATTCCACTTCATCTGAAATCCGACAGAACTCTCGAACGATTCTGAGGAACGAATGTGTATTCTTGCTTGGCAAGTTATGGTCTATCGCGTGTCGAGACCTGAAGGGAAAGGACACTTTGGCAGGAGGAGTTATCATACCACATCTGGCGACCCAATACTCCTCACCCTCTGCGGGATCGACCGAGTGAGGCACAAATTCGGTCTTCGGGACGATAACATCACCATCATGAACGTCCTCTGGCGTGGAACTACGGGCAGTAGTTTTTCTCGAAGCCTTCTTTCTGGAAAACATTCCTTGAAACTCAAAAAAAAATCATGTTTTTTAAAAAAAAAAGAGAAAGGGAGAAGAGAGGGAGAAATTTTTTTTTATCTTCCAAAGGACTTCTTATAGAAGTAAGCAAGTGAAGAGTTTGAGAAAGATTACCTCACCTTCTTATAAGCATAAAAATTCACTATTTGCCTTCCGACTTTCGGGCATTAACTCCATCCAACTCGCCTAAATTGTCGAACTCGCCTAACTCGCCTAACTCACCTAACCGCACGCTAGAACCTCGCATCGACAATCCACGGTTCTAACGAGCTGGGGGGCTTGCTGTTGGGGTCAAAAAAGGTCACGACGGAATTAACACCTGAATGTCCTCAGAAAAATACTTCTCGAAAAAGTAATTTTCGTAAAAATCTTTAACAAAGACTTTTACGATAAATTCTTAAATAGTCTTACCCGCAACACCGAAGCTAGCACCAATTATCCGAAAACACACTCAAGAGAACAACCGGATGAACAAACGATACGATCGCTATACGACGACCGGTCGAGCGTTCGAACCGGTTGCCATATGGCGACCGATCGAGCAGACGAACCGGTCGCCAAATGGTGACCGGTCGAGCATCCAAGTCGGTCGCCATATGGCGACCGGTCAAGCATCCAAGCCGGGCGCCATATGGCTACCGGTCGAGCGTACGAACCGGTGGCCATATGGAAACTTGTCGAACGTCCAATCCGGTCACCATACGACGACAACGGGTCGCCGACAACGGGTCGCCATATGCCGACCGGTTAGTCCCGAACGCTGATTGACTACCGGGATGTTACGAATCCGTGCATTCTCGCCTACTCCTCAATGATATCTCTTATGAACCACGGCTCTACCACCTTTCACTCCATCTCGATCGGACTTATCGTTGAGACTTTACGATAAAAACCGCAAAAACTTGTTTTTGCTAAAAAATCGTAACGAACGCGTCGAGTCGAAAAACAACCCAAAGAGTCCTAAAACGCGACTAGAAGCCCACTTACGATTTTAACCAGGAAAGAACCTACAGATACTATGACGGTTTATGCTTTGTCTGCAGGAAAAGGTAAATGTCAAGTTTTCGAAGATAAATGTCAAGTTTCTGAAGATAATCATGAAGATTGAGAAAAATGGAATATTTCCGCAAGATCATAAGTCGGCTTAAGGGCAGAAAGGGAAAGCATAAACCGACCTTGGAGGGAGCATATAAGGAGTCCAAGGCGAGAGGCACAGAGAGAGAACTTTTTCACAGCAAACTTAGCACTTGGGGTATTTAGGAAACTTTCCGTTTTTGTTATCGAGCTGCGACTCAGCTAGGTTTCTGCAGTCTTAGGTTGCTAGAACTAGGGGTCTCACCGACAGCTCTTGTGGCCAAGGCTCTTACCTTGTAGTAAAGCTCTTACGCAGATTCAGAATAAGACACTTTTGCTGTCTTTTTAATTCTCATATTTTTCGTCTATATTTTCGTGTTTATGATTGCTTGGCATTTGGTTTAGCAGATATCTGGGACCTCTGGGAAATTAGGGTTTTCCTAACTTTCCTAATTTAATCGGAAATCGAAAGTGTGAATTTCGGTTCCTACATTATTCACCAAACTTAGCTTCAATTACTGCCTTAATCTTAACCATCTAGCTTTAATTCGAAAACTACAAATCAGTTGTGTAATCCTAGAGTCTCTGTGGATTCGATCCCTAAATAATACAAGTGAACTTTTTATTTGAGAGCGTAAATCACTCCTTAAGTAATTTGAATTATATCAGAGGCCATCACTTCGTCCACAAGATTCAACAGTACAAACTTGATCTTAACCGTAAGATACTTGTAAATTTTGCATAACATACCGATTATTTTTAGTGTCTGATAAAATTAAAAATCTAGGTAAAAAGAAAATATACAACTTATCAAGATTTTTTTTTTGTGAGATCGGCTCATACTCATTGACAATTCCATGCTTCTTTTTGTTGGGAACCGACAATTCAATGCTCCCGTATTCATTTTAAAAGATTAACTGGTTTCTACAGTATATATATATATACTGGATACATCAACACCAATTAAAAAACTAATAGGATGAAACAGAACAATACTGCTCGTTTGTACGAACTCCACGCGTATGCTTGTCACCACCGAATTGTAAGGGCTTACAAGTTAGTTAGCTGCTCCTGTAGCTTTAATCTGCAGCTAAAAATCCTTTATCCAACACCCACTATAAATAAAACGTTATTTCTCCTTCTGGACAGATGTTTGATCGGGAAACGGTATTAAAAGGTGAAACGTTTGATTTCAGATGAGGGTTAAGCAAAGACGTCTTATAGATGGTCGGAAAAGCGTTTGGTCGGTTACAAAGAAAGGAAACGTGCGACAGAAAGGAAAGCGGGGCTCGGAAAGCTTGCCGGGAAAGTGCAATACGGCGAGAGAATAAAGGTAA
Source organism: Brassica napus (assembly GCF_020379485.1). NCBI lineage: Eukaryota > Viridiplantae > Streptophyta > Magnoliopsida > Brassicales > Brassicaceae > Brassica > Brassica napus. Next base: position 45,598,350 of record NC_063446.1, read on the forward strand.
AACCCTAATCTAGCCGCCAAGTATGTGTGAGTGATTTTGGATCCTCTTTACGTCGCACCCCTTTCTCCTTATATAGTCGACTTGGTGCTCTTTTGTGACCCAGCTCACGTCATCTTCGTGGGCTTTTAACTCGTTGGGCCGAGAAGTCCACGTTGCTTCGGAAAGCCGTTAAGCCGTATGCATCTAGTCGATGTGCGATCGACCAAAATCACTATTGGGTCGCGCCGAGGAGTCGGCGCTCCGAGCCGCCGAGCCGAACTGTCGTTATGCCTTATGCGGGCTGGGCCGTCTATTCTCCGAGCCTTGAGGGATGGTCAAAACCATCCCCTACAGTAAGTCCCCCCAATTTCATCGGTGAGTGACGTTCTGTCGAGCTCGATGAATTTGGAAGGTTAATGGTTAGGGAGGATATACGGTCCGTTGTAGAGACGTTATGCTCAGTCGGTATGCCGACAGAAGTCCTCTCGGCTTCTTGAGTTTAGGTGATTCGGTAAATTCTGGTTGAACCGGTTTTCTTTTGGCTAACCCGATTCTGTCCTCGACCGTCGGTTCGATCTGGTCGGACCGGGTTATTGCGGGAAGTCGAAGCGACGCGTCGGTTTCGTGGGCAACTAAATGCTCCTTCGAGGCCCAAATGATCTAATGATGACGCCTCGGGGAAATGCCCTGACCCTCTCCCTATAAATACTTGTTCACTTCTCGCTTCCTCCATTCTTGTCCGCGTATTCAGGTACTCTCTCTCTCTTCCTCTACACATCTCTCTCTAGGTTGTTGTTGTAGAATAGATAGCGTTATGTCGTCTAGTGGAAGATTATCTCGCAAACAGAAAGGGAAGGCGGCCGTGACCACGTCTCTCGCGGGGATCCGCTCGAGGAGTTTGAGTCGTTTCATCGCGAGGCCATGATGGACACCGGGAGCTTGGATGTTCCCCAGAGACTTATGGTTTCCGACTCGGCGCACCTTCACCGAAAGGAAGTTAGAGGAGATCCGACTGAAGCGCAGGTTTGCGCGAGAGACAGTCGGGGCGGTGCGGGAGACGAAGTTCCTCCCGTTAACTATGTGCCAACGTGCCATTATCCCGGGGGAATCTTCGAGGAGCTTCCTGCTCTGGTACCCGAGCTTCTGCCCCCGTCCGAAATTAGCGGTCAATCTTGGGAAAACGTTCTCAAGACACAATCGACTCCCGGCAGTGTAAAGAGGCTTCTGAGGGAACGTCGAGGAGTTGGGGTGACTTTCTTAATTCCTTCAGAAAGTCAAAGGCCTTGGTCGCCGCCGGTCGGGTTCCAGTGCGTCTATGAGTCCTATTTTCAAGACGACACGAAGCTCTGGTTCCCGATTCCTCGATTAGTTACGTCGTATGTGAGACGTCGAGGCACAGCGATAAGTCAGTTTCTGAATGGCTCGTGGCGTATTGCGGTCGCCTTGATGGTCATGGCTGCCGAGATCGACGTCACTCTTAGCGTTCGTGCCTTCGAGGAGCTGACGCCCGTCAACCCGTTAGATGAGGGCCTTCTGTTGATTAAGTTATGGCCAAACTACAACGTGGAGGGGGGACATCCTAGCAAGACGTTGGACTGGCAGAGGTACTATTTTTACGTCAAGTCTGATGATTCTGTCTTTGAAGGTCCTCCGGATGACGATTATCGGGTGTTATGGAACACTTTGCTCAGTAGAACACTTCTATTAGCTCGCGTCAATTCCTCGGGTATTGATTATTTTTATTTTATTTTTCTTTTTGCAGCCGACCATCCAACTTCGCGCGAGAATCCGGAAGAATTTTTATGGAGTGCGCGTGCAGTAGCGAGACTCGATCAAGAGCGTTGGAGAAACATCTCTTGGGAAAGGATTCGTCGGTGCATCGATCGGGTTAGAATACTTTGCTCGGTAGAACAGTTCTATTACCTTTGTTGCGGTCCAGAAGTAAGTCCGTTTCTCGTCTCGGGTTACCGCGACTCTTCGTCTTTCCATTTGATCATAAGATTTACGCTTCTAATTTTTTGCAGGAGATTGGAATTCGAGTTATCTTCCTGCAACGAACACTGTTAAGCGACAAATTTTGTTGTTCACCAGAGAAGAGGAAAAGAAGATCAACAAGGCAAGGAGGATGAGAGGCCTTCCAGATCTAAGTGCCATGATGGCGTCTCAGCTAGGACTCCTGAGAGTCGGGCCGTCAGACCCTCCTAATGAGGTGGGGGTCGTCGAGACGAGCAATGTGACTCCAGCGCCGGCCCCCTTCACCTGACGCCATTGCCGCTGCTCCCCAGAAGAAGAAGAGCCAGAAGAGCCCTCGCGAATATCCTTCTGCTAGTGAGAACCCCGAGACGATTCCCGATGAGACCGGTGCTACCGACCGGACGGAGGTGGTCGAACCGTCACAAAAGAAGAGGAAGAAGAAGCAGTCGAATGATCAACAGTCTTTTGCCGAGGGAAGTGCAGAGGGTCGAGAGACTGACATTACTGATCCCGTGGGTCAGGACGGATCAACTGATTGGCCGACTCCTAACTTAGCTTTGGAAGACGACCCTGAAGGTGCTTCCCCCAAAGTTCCGCTTCAGCTGAAGAAGAAGTCAAAGAAGACGAGTGAGCGAGGAGCAATCAGTCGTCAGGCTCCTTCTGCCGCTGCTTCAAATGTTGCTAGGGCTCCTACTTCATCAATCCCACGGGACATCGGCTGGCGGCGCTTCGGCTCTGAAAAAGACTTCAAGGGTTGAGTTTCCGGACCGCGTCTCGTTTGAGTACGATGGGCCAACCCCACTTATCTATGTTCCGCATAAGTGTGCGGAACTGGTCAGCCAGATTAAGTGTGGACCGAAGCCTCTCCCGTGTGTAATGGACCAGATCTTCAAGGATGAGAATATCGACGCTGCTCGTACCAAGTTGCAGGTAAGTTTCTTCATGCGACTCCTTCGCCCCCTTCTTGTTTATTTCTCAAGCTTAAGTGTTTTACTTTTGTGTCTCGTAGGGTGATGGAAGCATGAACTTCGTGATCGAAAAGTACGACACGGCGCTGAAGGAAGCACGCGAGAACATAAAGAAATCTGAGAAGGCGGTGGCGGCCAACAGCAGGCTTTAACATCGAAAGAGGGCAGAATGGCAGGATGAGTATGAGAAAATGGCTGAAAAGAGAGAGAGGGCAATTTCTCGGAGAAAGATTCAACGAGAGCGAGCTGACGCAGCTGAGGCTGAGCTTTCCATTGCTCGCTCCACTATCGAGGCTCTGGAAATGCGAAAGGACAATCTCATGGAAGAGATGGGAGTTAAGGCCGCAGAACACAAGAGAGAGTTGGATCGACTCAGGGACTCGCGTGTCTACGAGGTCACAAAGGAGAGGGTGAGGGTTGAGACTGAGATGGTCGCAAAGTGCAACAAGCACTTCGGGAATCTGTGCGATTGGTGGGCTCGTTACGAGCCGTTCGACACGATGCGCCTGCTGCAGAGTCGGGCATTCGGAACCAAGAAATGCCTCAAAGCTTTGAAAGCTGGTGGTCGTGACATTCCTCAAGAGACCATCGATATGTTTGCTGCTCAAGAGAAGCAGTTTGAGCAGGAAGCTTCGAAGCTCAATCCTGGCGAGATTCCTTAAGATGACTTGGCCTTATCTCCGCTTAAGCTTGATTCGCAGTTCGTCGACGAGCGGGCTTCCGTTGGTCTCAACCCGTACGGAACTAACACGGATCTGATCGACCCAAGGACCGCCTCTGCTCGCCAAAGCCCGACTGATCGTCTCGAGAATCCGGTCGTTCCTTCTCGTACTACGGGAGACGGTATCCCAGAAGGCGACGCGCCGATTCTCGATGTTTGGGCTGCCGATGAGGGAGTGGTCTCTACGCAAGACAAGGCTCAGATCACCATTCTGGAGATCTCCGATTCTACTGCCGACAGGGAGGATGAGCAGGATGGGGAATCAGGTGAGGACGATGATGGAGAGGCCTCGAAGGACCAAGACGAAGAGAATCCATCTGAAGCTCGCGAGAACGAGGTGACTCCCCGTATTGAGAACGAGGGTGTGGATCAATCGGTGAATGCGGATCCTCCAGGATCATCTGCCGATGGTGACGATGATGCACGAGAGCATGTCGAAGATGCCGAGGAGTAGCTCTGTTGTCTCTTTCTAATTTGAACTCTTCTCTTCTGTTGTACTTTGACTTGGCCTGGAGAGGTCTTTGTTGTTTGCTTTTGGACTCTATCTATCTCTTTTTCTTTTTAAGAAGTCTTTTCTTAGGAATTTCGGTTAGTCGTTTGATTTCCTTAGATCTCGAATACTCAGTAAGTCATAGGATCGCTATCTGACTTAGAGTTCTCGGAGGATGATAAGAAAGTTTAGACTTTGAATTTTTAAGAGCTTCGTAGGCGTTGGTCGCGACAGCGACTACTCGTTGAAGCATGCGATTAACGCTGTATCAAGACAAAGATATCGTCATCTTTGACGTTGTCTCGTATAGGTCATAGGTTTAATGGACTTGCTACCGTAAGTCGCTAAGCCATCAGTCGTTAAGTTCTTTCGCTCGTTGATGCCGCTATCTGTGCGTTGACTAGACGTGGGCCAAAGGCGGGCAACTTAAGACCAAGAAATTTTTAAATGGCGACGGTTCTAGATCCGATTTCAAAGTAATTTCTAAGCATTCAGTCGGCCAAACCTTACTTAGTAAATTATGAAATGGATAGGAGTCATCATTTTGGACATATCAGCTAATGTTGTGATACGATTTAGCCCCCACGAGCACGTGTCTGATCAGGACATACTCGATGGTGGGGTGAGAGTGCCGGTACGTTTGGTCGAGAGGCCAGGGCGAGCTTGTGTGGGCATCGCATGAACGGTTTGACTTCTCGAGGGAGGAGTTTGTTACAGCTGGACCCGTTAAGGCTGCCTGCGTACCTCTTTGTGGAGCATCAAGCCATTTGCTGTTCTTTGTTTTTCGAGTAAAAGTGGTTGGGGAAACGCATTTACTCGGTTTTTTTTAGACAAGTGAATGTGACTGGGGGAGTCATTCGCTCTCTTTAATGTTTGTTTAGTTGTGGAAACGTCGAAGGTGCTTCGAGTTCCAAGCTCGTGGCACTGCTTCGCCGGTTGAGGTTTCGAGATGGTAGACTCCGGGTTTGACTATCTTGGTAATCTTGTATGGTCCCTCCCAATTGGCTCCGAGTTTACCAGCCTTCCATTCCTTAGTATTTTCAAACACCTTCCGGAGAACGAGGTTACCCAGTTAGAGAGGTCGAGACTTGACCTTCTTGTTGTAGTAGCTCTCGATCTGATGTTGGTAGTTCTGAATGCGAAGTAACGCTTGGTCGCATTTCTCTTCAATGTCGTCTAGTGCGTCGAGGAGCATGTCGTGGTTAAGTTCGACATTCAGTGGCATCTTAGATCAGCGTAAGCTAGTCACGTTTACTTTGGCGGGAGCCATCGCTTCGATTCCATAGGCCATCGAGAGAGGAGTAGCTTTCGCTGCTCCGTGCAGAGTCGTCTTGTTGGACCAAAGGGCGCCATCTAGTTCATCGTCCCAGCAACCCTTTTTGAAGTCGAGTCGTTTCTTAAGGCCGTCGATGATAGTTTTGTTTATAGACTCGGCTTGAGCGTTACTCTGCGGGTTTCTAGGTGTTGACATGTTGAGACAGATTCTCCACCTGTCGTAGAACTCTCTGAAGCTGTGCGAGATAAACTGGGATCCGTTGTCAGGGATTATCTCGTAGGGGAGCCCGTGCCTGCAGATGATGTTTTTCCAGATGAACTTCTGTACTTCTTTATCGGTGATGTTAGCGTAGGCTTCGGTCTAGGACCAAGATTAATCTCTTCTGGCGAGAGCTCGGCATCGGCCCTATTATGTCCATTCCCCATCGCATGAATGGGTATGGTGCGGTCAAGGTGTGGAGCAATTCAGTTGGACTATGGATGGTAGAAGCGTGTCGCTGGCACTTATCTCATTTCTGGACGTAGGATTCGCAGTCCGCGTTCATGGTTGGCCAGTAGAAACTGAGATTCTTGACTTTCAATGCGAGAGCTCGCCCATCCGAGTGATTGCCTGCTGCGCCTTCATGCGTTTCCGCCATGACGAGTCTTGTTTCGTCGCTAGAAATGCATTTAAGGAGTACCTTTGTTGCGGTCCATCGATGGAGTTCTCCGTCCATGATGACGTAGTGTGCGCTGTGTGGCTTGAGTCGTCTTGCCTCCTACTTTTCGGTAGGCAATTTGCCGTCAGCTAAGTAAACGATGAACTCCTTTCGCCAATCGCTGGGTTGGCTTTCCGTTGTGCGAGGTTCTGATTCGTCGATATGCATTGCGTCGGTGACGGATGCTGTGATGGCCAGCTGCTCAGTCATTGGGCTGGTACTTGGTTTCTCGATCTTGTGTATTGGGATCGTTCGCTTCACTTGGTCATGCAGTTTGCTTCCAAGGGCTGCGAGGGCGTCCGCGCATATGTTTTCTCCACGAGGAACCTTCGTGAGTTCGAAGAACTCGAAATCTCGTGTGAGGTCCTTGACGAGCTTTAGGTATGCGTCCATTCCATCATTCCTGACATCGTAGCCGCCGAGATAATGGCTTACCACGAGTTTGGAATCGTAATATGCGCTGACTCGCTCGGCTTTGACTTCTTTAGCGAGGCGGAGGCCCGCGATGAGAGACTCATATTCGGCTTCGTTATTTGGTGCCGCGAAGCCAAAGCTGAATGATTGTCGAATTAGCTCGCCTGTAGGTGACTGTAGTTGCACACCACCTTTGTTCGTAGATGATCCATCTACGTGCAGTATCCAATTTTTGCTTGGTATGATTAGATCCTATTTGAGTTCTGGCATTAACTCGATCAGGAAATCAGTGAGGACCTGCGACTTGGCTGTAGTACGATTCTTGTACACGATGTCGTGCTCGCTGAGTTCCATTCCCCACTTGGTTAATCTTCCCGACTGGTTGGTGTTTTGCATCACCGTTCTGAGGGGCTGGTCGGAGATTATCTCGATCGTATGTGATTGAAAGTAAGGTCTGAGTTTTCTCGCCGAGGTGACGACGGTAAGAGCCATCTTTTCCAGGGTCGGGTATCGCATTTCGGGCTCGGTTATGCGCTTGCTGATGTAGAAAATGGGCTTTGGCTCGCCCCGATCTTCTCGGATGAGAACGCTACTGACCGCTGAGGATGTGACGGCGATATATGAGGATAGGGTGTCGCCAGCCTCGGGCTTCGACAGAACCGGAGGTGTTGTGAGATAGTGCTTTAGCTGATTGAACGCTTCTTTGCATTTCTCGTCCCAGATGAATCTTTTATTTCCTCGCAGGAGTTCATAGAAAGGGAGGCATTTATCAGTAGATCGCAAGATGAATCTGTTGAGGGCTGCGATGCTCCCTGTTAGACGCTGGACTTCGCGACTGTTCTTCGGGCTTGGAAGGTCAAGGCTCGCTGTAATTTGCTTAGGGTTTGATTCGATGCCTCGTTGGGTGACGATGTAGCCCAGGAACTCGCCTGAGGTGACGCCAAAGGTACACTTCGTCGGGTTGAGCTTCATCCCATACTCATTAAGCGTATTGAAACAGTCTTGACCAGCATGTCGTCAATGTAAACTTCCATAGTGTCGCCAAGCTTGTCAGCGAACATTCGGTTGACAGGACTCTGGTAAGTTTCCCCTGCATTCTTCAGGCCGAAAGGCATGACTTCGTAGCAGTACGTCCCCTATCCGTTATGAAGGCCGTCTTCTCGCGATCGTCTGGGTGCATGGGGATTTGGTTGTACCCCGAGAAGGCGTCCATAAATGTTAAGAGTTCGTTACCAGCCGTTGATTCTACCAAGTGATCAATGTGAGGGAGAGGGTAGCTGTCCTTGGGACATGCTTTGTTTAGATCGGTGAAGTCGACGCAAATGCGCCACTTCCCGTTCTTTTTTTTACCACGACGGGATTGGCCAGCCATTCTGCATACCGTACCTTGGTGATGAAGCCTGCGTCGAGCAGCCTGTCGACTTCCTCGTTCACAGCTTTAGACCACTCTGGTCCGAGCTTCCGTCTTTTTTGTCGGATAGGCTTGAACGTCGGGTCAACGTTCAACTCGTGAGAGGTCACTGCGGGGTCTATTCCCTTCATTTCAGAAGTTGTCCATGCGAAAGTCGAAGCGTTCGTTTTGAGGAAGGAGATGATTTGTGATTGCGTTTCGTCGGAGAGAAAGGATCCGACGGGCATGACCTTTGATGGGTCAGTTTCATCAATGGGGACTTCCCGGATTTCCTCCTTCTGGGATAGATTTTATGAATTGGCTTGGCGACTGAGTTGACGAGAGAAGTTGACTGTTGTAGCTTGACTGCAGCGATAAGTAGATCCCTGGCGGCTCGCTGGTCTCCACGGATCGTCTGTGTTGTTCCGTCCTTCCGAGGGAATTTAATAGACTGGTGATAAGTCGAGGGAATGGCTTTCATGGAGTGCAACCATGGGGTGCCGAGGATAGCGTTGTAAGGCGCTTTTGCCCGAATGACGGAGAACTTGACGGTTCGGGTTATGTCCCCTGCGTAAACTGGGAGACGTATTGTCCCGATCATCTGTTCCGAGGAAACATTGAACCCGGTGAGAGTGCATGAAGAGGGCTTCATGTCGCGTAAGTCGATTCCCATCTTGTCAAGTGTATCCCGAAAGATAATGTCGACCGAGCTGCCAGTGTCGACGAGAACCTTCGTGACCTGGCATTCGCCAATCCCAATATCAATGAGGAGTGGATCATTGTGCGGCATGCTGATGCCGCGAGTATCGACTGCTGAGAAAGAGATCTGATGGTCAGCCTCAACTTGTGAGGGCCATTTCTGCGAGGTGATGGCTTGTCGTCGATCATCTTTTACGGCTCGTACCGAGTCTCCGCAGGGAAGTGAGCCACCCATTATAACGTCGAGGTGCGGGGTACGCGTAGCCCTCATCAATTCTAATTGTGCCCTCAGGTCGCCGGTAATATTTTCTGCTTGAGGAACCGTGCTAGGGCGTCATTTTGTCTCCTCGAGACGTTGTCGTAAGTCACATCTTTTGGACTGACTGAGCTTGATTCGTAGGTCCTCGGATCTAGAATTGATCTGCTCGCGGAGGTCCGTGATTTGAGGTTGGAGGCTCGGAGCAACTACGGTCTGGCCAACCTTTCTCACTTTGGACTTATTGATGGTTGTCCTGAGATCCGTCTTGCTCGCTGGTACTATTGCGGCCTTTCGCTTTAGCAAGTTGCGTAGATCCTCGGGGTTCGTCGCGGGAAGGAAAGGTTGCTCCGTTCTTCTTCCCAATTTATCAAGTAAATCAGGAGCTATTGGTGGGGTTTCGTCATCCGATGACTCGTTTGGGCAAGAGAGAATTACTTCCACTCGTCGCCGGTTCTTCAGTCGTTCCTCATCAGTGGACTCATCCTCGAGGTTAAGGTTGTTCACGGGAGCTTTCTCGGGGCTAGCTCGTTCTTCGTTTTGAGGAGCCCTGGCCTGAGATTTCTAAGTTTTCTTCTCTTTGTTTTTGCTCCAACTTTTATTGTTCTTCGGCTTATGCGGGGGAGACTCTATCTCGATTTTTCCACTTTCGACCGACTCGAGGAAATGTCCATAAAGAATTTTGCAATCCTTCGTGTCGTGTAACTTGACCTTGTGATACGAGCACCACTTGTTAGGCTCGGCAGCGTTTGAACTCGTTAGTTCGGAGGAGCTGGATGACTTCTGCGCAGAGTCTCGCTCCCAATGATTCCATCCCTTCTCTTGCACAACAACTGCGGAACCCGAGGGCTCTTCTTCGTCCACGACGTTCATGTAACCCCTTTTCTGGTTGGTTTTTCCGCCCGAAGAATGCTGGCGAGGTTTCTGACGGGTGTCGTTCGTTCGGGCGGGTGTTCGTTTTCCCACTGCTTCTTTTGCCGCCTTCGCCCTGGTGTCTTCTTCCATACGGATAAAGTTGTTGGATCGGGCAATAGCGTCTGGCACAGATCTCGTCGGGTGCCGGTAGAGGTCGGCTCGAAATGGTGATTTAATAGGGAGGGTGTTCATCAACGATTCCACAGGTATGTGGTCTGGTACGTCGACCTTTGAGACGACGGATTTAAACTTCTCCATGAAATCCCGGAGGCTTTTCCCATTAGCGTGATTGAGATTCTAGAGGTCTGTGGTGGTAGCTTCCTGACGAGTAAACATGATATAATTCTTGAGGAAGGCCGTTGAGATGTCATGAAAGCTGTTGATGGAGTTCTCTTGGAGGCCGGTGAACCAGTTGAGGGCCGGTCCTTCGAGGGTTTCGACGTAAAGCTGGCAAAAGTCGGCGTCTTTCTCTAAGTCGGAGAGGTTTGCGCGTCGCAACGCGATGTTGAAGGATGTGACGTGGGAGGAGGGGTCAGGAACACCATCGAAGGTCAGAAGACGGAGCTTTTCCATCTATCGGAGTCGAACCCCCGTTATTTTTTCTGTGAATGGCGTCCGGAGGGATTCTGCAAGGACACGCTCGATTTGCGGAGCAGACGTCGTTACATTGTGAATCTTAGAGTTGATATCGAGCACTGATTGCTTTAACGCGGCGAGTTCGTTTTTGGTCTGGGCGTCAAGACCTCCAAGGGTTTGAGCCGCCGTATCGCCGTCGTTGATATCTTGGTCTTCAGCATGCGCCGGTGTCGCGCCGGTCGCTCAATCTGTATTAAAAAGATGTCTTCGGTACTGCACCATTGAGGCTTCCACGTTCGCAGCGAGAGGGGCTAGGATTTTTGCAAGAGCCACGATTTGGTCGGTCGCAGCCTTCTGGGCTGCGTCTTGCTGTGCGAGGCGCGCCATGATAGTTTCTATGGACGCGGGTTGTAACGGTGATGGAGTCGCATGAAAGGGTGTAGGCGTTGTTTCGGGAGCTTCATGCTCTTCTCCAGAGGAAGGGCCGTCGTTGCTAGTCGCCATCTTGTTGACGTTACTTTGCTAGTTGCCCCACGGTGAGCGCCAACTGTTTGATCGGGAAACAGTATTAAAAGGTGAAACGTTTGATTTCAGATGTGGGTTAAGCAAAGACGTCTTATAGATGGTCAAAAAAGCGTTTGGTCGGTTACAAAGAAAGGAAACGTACCACAGAAAGGAAACCAGAGCTCGGAAAGCTTGCCGGGAAAGTATAATACGGCGAGAGAATAAAGGTAAAATCCTAATCTAGCCGCCGGGTATGTGTGAGTGATTTCGGATCCTCTTTACGTCGCACCCATTTCTCCCTATATAGTCGACTTGGTGCTCTTTCGTGACATAGCTCGCGTCATCTTCGTGAGTTTTTAACTCGTTGGGCCGATAAGTCAACGTTGCTTCGGAAAGCCGTTAAGCTGTATGCGCCTAGTCGATGTGTGAACGACCAAAAGCACTCTCGGGTCCCGCCGAGGAGTCGGCGCTCCGAGCCGAGGAGTCGGCGCTCCGAGCCACCGAGCCGAACTGTCGTTATGCCTTATGCGGGCTGGGCCATCTATTCTCCGGGCATTGAGGGATGGTCAAATCAATCCCCTACACTTATTATCAAAAACTTCTTTTAATCTTGTTTACAGAATACGTTTATTGCAATGCTTTGCTTGGAAGCATTGTGCTGAGTTGTAGACTTGGGTGGTATATCTTCTTGGATAACAAAATTGTCAAGCATGACTGACTGTCATTCACCGATGTACCACCGGGAAATTAGGACGTGTTGGTCATGCTGGTATTGTAGAAATCTACGGATCTTCCCACACATTAGCGATATAGTTTGAGTGAATGTTTTGCCTAATCTCCAACAATAGTAATTGTTCTATACATAAAAAGATTATCCGTCGAACTTACTCGCAATGGCGAACTAAGTCTATAGTATTTTTCAAGCAAAGCCCGACCAACCAGAAAGTTTAGAAATTGAACTAATCGTCATAATTGTTTTGCGAGGAGTGCTAGATTAAACACTTGGATCATACGAAATCCAATTCTACCCTTCCCTTGATTAACAAAGCTTCTCCCATTTTGCCCAATGAATTCTTTTTTATGTGGATTTGAACGCCACCAAAAACGTGCAATACTCGCAAGGCTTTCACATATCTCGAAAGAAAGCAAAAGGCAAGATAAAATGTAAATTGGAAGAACTAGTAAACTGTATTTTATTAGAACTTATTTCCGTCCTTTTGATAACAATATGCTTGTCCATCCATTAAATATATTTTGTAATCTATCCCTTAGAAAAATATACAGCTTGCATTTATATCTGCTAATATCTTCTAGAATCCATAGGAAGAAACTCATTCCACCATCATTCTGGATCGCAATAGTCTCCTTAATTATTACCCTTACATTCCCAGTAATCAAAGTTGATGCATTGACATGAAAATTTCTCAAATTTCCTTACTACTTTCATAACTTCTTCATATTCATGAGGCTCCGCCTTACAAAAGAAAATGGCCATTAGCAAAGTGAAGGTGAGATATCAAGGGGCTAGCGCGTGAAACACGAATCCCGTTATTGAGAAGATTAACAAGAACTTGCGTGCATAGAATAAATATGAAAAGAGATGAAAGATCTCCTTGACGCAATCCGCTTTCAGGAATAATATTCCCTATTGGTTGACCGTTCATAAGGACATTTTATTTAAGGAATGATAAGAAATGCATTATCCAATCAATCAACGTGGATGAGAATCCCATTTTACGCATTAGTGCTCTAGTAAAAACACATTTCATCTGATCAAACGCTTTTCTCATATCGGTCTGTAATGCCAACATTTTGTTCCTTCCTCCACGCTTTGTTCGAATAAAATGAAACATCTCTTGAGCTATCATAATGTTGTTTATAATCTGTCTTCTAGCAATAAAAGTCGACTATGTTTCTGAGATACGTTCTGGGAAAACTCTTTTTAATCGCTATCTTAAAACTTTGGAGGTTATCTTATATCTAACGTTACACAAACTTATCGGTCGAATTGTAACATCTCATTAGACTGTGGGAACCAAAATTCGCACTGTCGATTTCCGTTGAATTAGGAAAGTTAGGAAAGCCCTATTTTTCCAGAGGTCCCGGAGATCTGCTAAACCACACGCCAAGCAATCAAAAACACGAAAAGACAGACAGAAAAAATATGAGAATCGAAAAGAGAAAGAAATTGGTCTTATTTCGAGTCTGCGTCTGAGCGTTACAACGAGGTAAAGGCCTCGGCTGCTAGAGCTGTCGGCGGAAAAACCCTAGTTCTAGCACCTAAGATTGCAGAAAACCTAATTGAGGGGCAGCTCGAGTAACAAAAATGGAAAGTTTCCTAAATTGCTCTAAGTAATAATTCTTGTGTGTCCCCCCCCGTCAGCCTTGATCTCCTTATATATATATTCTAAGGCGGTTTACCTTTTTCCCTTTCTGCCCCCGGCCGAGATTATCGCTTCGCGGAAAATATTCCATTTTTCTTCGATCCTTGTGTTTATCTTCGGGAACTTTACATTTATCCTCCAAAATTGACATTTATCTTCTCCTGCATAACAAAAGATAAACCGTCATAACGATTGGGCTTGATTTCTATAAAATCGTTTGTGCGCTCTTAGCCGCATTCTGGCCCCTTTCGAACCGTTTTCCGACTTAGGCGTTTTTACGATTTCATACAAAGAGCGCTTTCGAAACGACGTCAATTTTAAGGAACATTCTAATTCCTCGTATAGTGTAGGCAATTCGAGGTGTCCAGTTAACCGTTGCCATTTTATACGATCAATCCGAATGTCCTTCGAGAAAAGACGAGTTCCCATGATATTTTAAATCGTAAAGTTCCAACGATGCCTCTGATCGAAACGAAACAAGAATGAGTTCGCCGCAATCTCGGGAGAGGAGTTACGAGGACGAGGTGAAGACGGGTTCCGGTTGATCCAGCTCATCCGTTCGCCGAACTGGACTGGTTCAGCTTGGCGAACGGTCGAGCAGAATCCGCTTCAGGTCCAGCTTTGCGAACGGCCGAGCTGAATCCATGTTGGGTCCAGCTCGGCGAACGGCCAAGCTGAATCCGTGTTTGATGATCAAGTTTGTTTGTTTCGACAAACTGATCTTTAACTTTTGAATGTTTTTCCCGTTTTTCCTCGACTTCATTTTATTTTATGGACGAGAAAACTTTTTCGGACGTTTTTTCTGACGTTGATTTTGTTGTCACCGATTTTGAGCCCAACAGTTAGCCCCCCAGCTCATTAGGATCCTGAGGTTCTTGCGAGCGGATTAGACATGTTGGAATGAGTTAGACGGAATCCGCTGTATGAAAATCCAAAAATGAATAGTCAATTTTTTTTGTCTATAAGTAGGTGGAGTTAGTTTTCAAATTCTTTAGTTGCTCATTCCCACAAATTTTCTCCCAAAGAAGATCCTTTGCTCTTCTCTCTTCCTTTGAATACATTCTCTACCTTTTCCTCTTTTTTTTCTTTTTTGAGAAGGGAAGATCATGTCTTCAAAGAGAAAATCTTCTACCAAGTCTCGTCGCGACCGTTCCGTTCCTGATGGTTCAAGCTTGCAGCATGTCGGAGTTGTGCCAAAGGTGGAATTCCCGGCCGACTCGATCGATCCTGAAGAGATAGATGCGTACTGGATGGCTAGGGGTGAAGTGAAACCTCCCCTTCCTGTGCTTTGGGTTCCTCCCCCTTTTAAAACCAACCCTGTGGCCGGCTGTCCGAGCAGGAGTTGTCCAAATGGGCTTGCGGCCATTAGACGTTTCTGCAGGATTCCTGAGTCAGTCTAGTTTCGCCTCCCAGGTAATCATGATTATAATCCTACAGATGCTTAACAGTTGTATGCATGATATTATAGAGCTCAATCGCTTATGAACAAACCGATCGGCGTTCGCTTTCTAGGTTTGTCTGTTGACCAGATATAAGTGTGCATTATTACAGCTTTTGCACCGTCGTTTGATTATTGTATAGGAATATCAATCGACGCGTTCTTAGTCAAGCTTTACGTGCGGGTTGAATAATGATCACTAGGCATTAGGCTTGCTAGATAAGCTTTCGCCTTACTCTAACAATCCTAGCTCAATTAGGACGGATTCAGGGTGAGATTCAAGTGTTAACTTGTGCCTACAACTCCTAGGTCAAGGTTCTAGCTATCTAAACTAGAAACATGCATTAATGACAATCCTAATGATGAATATCACAACTAACAATCTATAGTTGGGGCTAATCCCTCATAACCTATTTGAACCGTAAATCTAACAGTAGAACTACTCAGACCTAACTAAGCAATTTATAATAGTAATGGGGTATAAAAACTGCATAGATATATAGATAAGTAAAAATGGGGTTCCAATCACAAATCTCTTTGGATGTTCTCTCCAACTCTACTAAAATCCTCGAAAACCATTTGTTGTGAAAACTAGAAAACAAGAAAGCACACTTTGCCTAAAACACTTTGGCAAACTATAAATATTAGGTTAAAAACTCGCCAGGGCAATCTTGTAATTTGGTGAAGTCTTAGGCTCTAACTCGGCTTGAACCAAACGGGCTTCTACCCGCTTCGCTGTCTAACGATGTCACAAGGTGTGCATCAATCGATTATTGTCTCTGAATGTCGACCATTGGTCTGGCTCGATGTTCAGCTCAGATGTTCTTCCTTCTATCTCCATGCTCCAAAATCATCACTTTCTTCCAAATCACTCCTGAACCTATAAATATACTAAATAGACTCTACAACATAGTAATTAGTTATTAAAACCCTTAAAAACCATGGATAAAAGTGGGTAAAATCCATGGCCTATCAACTCCCCCAGACTTACCCTTGTGTTTGTCCTCAAGCAACACATACATGCAGTCTCTCTGAAAGAGGTTTGAAAAACAGCAGGGACTCACATATTAAAACTCAAAATCATCACCTTAGGAAATCCTAATCTCAGAAGCACAATATACCATATCCTAGTCTAGCAATCAAATTCACCTAGTCAACAACTTAGCTAATCATGTATGACAATCCCCTTTACCAACCTCATTTCTTGCATAAATAAAAGTGTAGGCTTTACCTTGGGAGTATCGATCACAGAATGCAAGGATGCTCAAACAAGTATCTGGATCTTTAGGTAAATGAGAGTTTCTTTCTTCACTCTCTACTAATTTCTCTCTCAGTCAAAGTTTGCTTTTATTGCAAGATCATTGACCAAGATTGGACAGGTTTCCATGAATCAAGCTTTAATTGTTTTAGCCACCAAATTCTGTTCACTTCTTTTTTACCTATATCCTAGGATTATTTGTGAATAAAGCATTATTGGTTGTAACCACCGAGTAATGTTCTAATCCTTTACCTATATAATTCTTATGAATCAAGCCTTAATGGTTGTATCCACCAAGTCATGTTCAAATTATTTTCCTAAATTATCATCTATATAATTTTTTTTGTTTTAAATCAATATTTCGAAAAAGAGAAAGAGAGGGTGATAAATCAACACAATGCTTTACCTTCCAGACTTGTTTGAAGAATCCGATCTCATGTATACCAAGCTCCAAGACAAGCAAAGTTGAGCTCAGTTAGGTTGGAGGTCAGCTTTGGTTCCTTCAAACATTCTCAGCAAGTGTAACATAGTTGACAAGTTGATCAACTTTGGTATCTTTAGTGCTATGCAGCTAGTAAGTCTACAATTGTGTGGTTAGATAACATGCAAAATCAATAAGTTTATTGTCCCCTTCTCAACTTAATAAAAACTTGTTTTTGAAAACATTCTAAAAAGACTTATTAAATAAACTAATATCAGTAAACCTTCCCCCAGACTTAAACTACACTTTCCACAGTGTAAATTCAGTTGGAGTTATGGTGATAACTAAAGCAAAATGACTCAATTTAACAAGTAAGAGCGATATTCCAGACCGGAATAGATGTCGATCGATGTTAAGTTGCTGTCATCGGTCGCGGCAGGTGAAGTTCTGTCGATCGATGTCGGCAGGGTCTCGTCGGTCAATATTCTTGGTAATCGTCTACTGGATCTTTTTTTTATGACCTGCAAAGATTCAAAACTGACATAAGTACTAAACTAATGAAAACCAATTAAAATTACCTAATAATGGGTTGCCTCCCACTCTACGCTTTGTTATAGTCATTTAGCTTGACTTTGGAGGTTATTTGGCTAGTAATGTGGAAAACAGTTACTTGCTTGGAATCAATTATCCATATCTTATGTGCTCTTGTTGAACCATATACCAGTAAAGTCTCTCATTGCCTCATCTCCTCTGCGCCATTTGTCATTCGTTGTTGCAGTTGTATTCTCTATCTTATGCAATCTGTCTCCAAGACAATCAAGTTTGCACTGTTGTCTCACAAGTGTGGCGTATGTGTCATCTGAGATCTCCTTTCCATGGTTATTAACATCAGACACATCTGATGTCACCTTCGTTACTAGATGTCCCGGTTTGTTGGTGTGGCTTCGTCGATCGATGTTCTTCTGTTACTGTCGGTCGGTGTCTTGATGCCTCTGTCGATCGATGTCGATGCCTCTGGACGACTCGCGATATATCTCTGAATCTCCACTATCTCGCTCTACATTGCCTCTGTCTGAGAAGTCAAAGAACTGATGGTGATGTCTGTGGGAACCAAAATTCGAACTGTCGATTTCCGTTTAAATGAGGAAAGTAGGAGAACCCGAGTTTCCCAGAGGTCCTGGATATCTGCTAATACCACACGCCAAGCAATCAGAACACAAAATAAAAACAGTAAAAAATAAGAAATCGTAGAAAGAGGAAAAGGTATCTTATTTGAAATTCGCGTATTAGCTTTACAACAAGGTAGAAGCCTCGGCTATGAGAGATGTCCGCGAGATCCCTAGGTCTAACAACCTAAGACTGCAAAACCTAGTTGAGTCGCAGCTCGAAATAACAAAAATGGAAAGTTGCCTAAATGCTCTAAGTGCTAAGTTTGCTTTATAAAAGTTTTCTTTTGTGTCTCTCGCCTAGGACTCCTTATATACTTGCTCCTAGGTCGGTTTACGCTTTTTCCCTTTCTCCCCTTAAGCCGTCATAGCTTAAAAATGGAGATATTCTGTTTTTCCCGATCTTCGTGATTATCTTCGGAAACTTCACATTTATCCACGGAAACTTGACATTTATCTTGCCTTACGAACGAAGCATAAACCGTCATACGGCTTATGGGCTTTTGGTTAAGAAATCATAAGTGGGCTTCGAGCTACGTCTTAGGTCTCTTTGGGCCATCTTTGACTCGAAACGTTTATTACGGTTTCTTCGATAAAAACAAACTTTCCGCGGTTTTAATCGTAAATTTTGACTGATGACTTCGAGTGACGAAAAAAATAGAATTGTTTAACCATGGTCTACGGGAGATAGCATTTGAAGAGTAGACGAGAATGCATGGATTCGTGTCGTATCGACGTTTTTGGAGAGTTCGATCGCTACGTAACGACCGAACCGCGTACGTGTTCGGTCGCTACGTAGTGACCGAGCTTGGCTCGAGCTCGGTCGCTACGGAGCGACCAGCGACCGACCTTGGCTCGAGCTAGGTCGCTACGTAGCGACCGAGCTTGGCTCAAGCTCGGTCGCTACGTAGCGACCAGCGACCGACCTTGGCTCGAGCTTGGTCGCTACGTAGCAACCGAGCTTTGGCTCGAGCTTGGTCGCTACGTAGCGACCGAGCTTGGCTTGTCCGTGGTCAGATTGCCATACTCGAGCTTGTCCGTGGTCGGTTTGGATACGTGTCTGTTGCCTTGTGACAATCGGTATTTGGTTCGATTGAGATTATAACAAAATTTTACCGCGAGGCTCTTTGTAAAGATTCTTTTTACGAAGTATAACTTTCGTAAACAAATGCTCACGCTGATTTTTGCGGAGATTTGGATAATAACTTCGTCGTAACTGTTTTCGACCCCAACAGTTAGCCCCCCAGCCCGTTAGAATCGTGGATTTCCGACGAGATTATAGCGTGCGGTATGGTGAGTTAGACGAGATTGTTGTATTTGGGCAAAGTTCATATCCAAAACTCTGCGGACAAATAGTAAGTTCTTATGCCTATAAGAAGGAAGGTAACTTCTTCATAATTTTTGACTTGCTCATTCTCAAAAGAAGTTTTTTTGAAAAAAATTTCTTCTTCCTCTCCATCTTTTTCTTCTTGTTTTTCCTTGAAGTTTAAAAGATGTCAAGCAGAAAGAAGACTTCGGAAGGAGGTACCTCCCGTAGTTCCTCGTCCGAAGGTGCCCATGACGAGATTCTTATACCGAAGGTTGAGTTTGTGCCTCACTCGATAGATCCGGCCGAAAATGCGGCGTGGTGGACAGCGAGATATGGCTCGATTACTCCTCCTATTGAGAAGTCGTTCCCTGTCATGAGCCATCGTTCGGTCGAAAGGGGCGCGCCGAGCAGAAGCACTAGTGACTTTCTTCAGACCGTCCGATCGTTCTACCGAATTTCAGACACGGTGGAATTTCGGATTCCTCGTCATGGGGAAACTGCCGATAGTTCCTCGGACGGTTATTTCACTTGTTACGAGTCATTCGTGGTGCGTTGCTGTTTGTGGTTCCCGATTCCTGAAGTAATTGTCCGTGTGCTTGATCGTTTTGAAGTATCGATAAGCCAGCTGAATCCTACCAGCCTCCAGCAACTCATCGGCGTCGTGATCCTGAGTTACGAGCATGGTCTATCCCTTACCACCGACCACTTCGAAGCGCTCTTTAGGCTGCAGCTCGTCTTGAAGCCGGACAATTACAGGTTGGTCCCTCGGAACCATATGTCGGTGATCAAGGGGTTTACGTCCAACTTTAACTTGTGGAAGAAGTTTTTCTTCTTTGTCCGTATAAACGCTGCATCTATCGAGGAGAGTTGCATTCCGTTGTTCCGGAGTACACCGAACGACGGTCCCTTCATCAACCCGCTCCCTCCATTCCCTGAAGACGTGGTCGAAATCAGGGATCTCCTCAGGAACGGCCCATTTTTATGGACGTCCTTTACGTCGAAGAGAGTTCGCAAGGCGTTGAGGCTCGTTTGTCCCAATTTTGAAGGGGGCGTGGAAACGGCCAGCGATCCGGGTCCGATGGTCCGGCTCCTTGCGAACGCGAGGTCCTCAAAGGGTAAAGACATTGATCTTGGTGATAAAGATTTTTCTGTGGATGATTCTATTCTCCCAGGATGGGATCCGAACCTTGCTTATAGTGATGGGAGTGGTAAGAGCGAGGTTCCTATCCCGGATTTTGACGATTTCTTCGCTGGTTTACCCTCGAATTTCGATCCTCCCTCATCTGTGGACGAATTGGGAAGGTCGAAGGTCGTCACGGAAGGATCTCGCATCATCAATGGGGTTAGTTTCTCTCTTTTGAGAACTTTGCCGATAGATTCTTATGCTCCCTTCCTTAAGCATGTTAGCCGATTTTGCAGGGTCTTAACTTGCTTGGCTCGGCCCTTGAAGCGAGCCATAGGGTGGCCATGGTTTATCGCTTCAAGGCGGAGAAAGCGGAAAAGGACCTTGCTCGTATGCAACACGAAGTTTCAGAGCGAGATTTGAAATTCGCCAAAGACCATGAAAAGGTCGTTCGTCGAGCGGAAAGGAAGGGTAGGAGAGAGATTGTCGAGGTGATGAGAAACCGTGCTTGCCAGTTCAAGACCGAGTATGGAAATCTCAAGGATGCTTATTCTTTAGTGGGCGATTTTCGCGAGGGCTGCGGCGTTGGCACTCTTTGGAAGACACAGGCGGACGACTTTGTTTTTGAGGATGAGATGGCAATCATAAAGGGTGGCATGATGGATCACGCTCATGCTGAGGTGCTTATTTCCCCGATTGATGGGAGGATTCAGGGATTCAGGGATCCCATCCCGGTTTCCCCCGATACGGTGGAGGTCATGACCGAGGTCGCTGGTGGTGACGAGGAAGTGGATCGTCCCGCGGATGCATTTGGAGCTTCCTTGTCCGGGAACTTTTACTTCGATCTGTGAGAGGTGAAGTAAGCGTTTGACGGGAAGAGGTTTTTCCCTTATCTTGTATTTGTGGCCGAGTGTGGCCTTCGTTTATCTATGTCTGGCCGAGTGTGGCCTTTATTTTGAGACTTCGTGTGGGCCTGTTTGGCCGCTTTATCTTTATCGGGACTGGCCGTTGGTGGCTTTGAATACCTACCGATGTGCGGTTTTATATATATGATGGATGTTTGTTGAACTACTTTGTTCCGAGTGTCTCTGAAGTAAACATGAGTTGTCATCTCATATTTAGTTCTGTCTAGACAACGTTAAGATATGAACTGAAAGACATCTTTTTGGATCTCGTATCATTTTTTAGATATCATGTCTTGAGATGTTAGAGAACAATGTGCTGGGTTTAGGGCAAGACCTAGGTTTACTCTCGGTTTTAAGGTTTGTGCGGTGACTAGCCGGCTATCGATTTTCCTGTTTCCTCGGTGTGTTGGTGTGGCTTCGTCGATCGATGTTCTTCTGTTACTGTCTCTACGTAACGACCGGACTGCATACGTGCTCGGTCGCTACGTAGCGACCGAGCTTGGCTTCGAGCTCGGTCGCTACGTAGCGACCGATCTTGGCTCGAGCTTGGTCGCTACGTAGCGACCGAGCCATGTGCATGCTCGGTCTCTACGTAGCGACCGAGCTTGGCTTGTCTGTGGTACGATTGCCATACTCGAGCTTGTCTGTGGTCGGTTTGGATACGTGTCTGTTGCCTTGTGACAATCGGTATTTGGTTCGATTGAGATTATAACAAGATTTTACCGCGAGGCTCTTTGTAAAGATTCTTTTTACGAAGTATAACTTTCATAAACAAATGGTCACACCGATTTTTGCGGAGATTTGGACATTAACTTCGTCGTAACCGTTTTCCACCCCAACAATGTCTCATGGGAAATAGATTTCATCACATTTCCTGTCAAGCATGTCCTCTGCTGCTCCCAGAGTTCTGTAGATCTCTTCTAACATCTAATTAACCTCTGCTCTGGTCTAAGAATCTAGTTTAGACTTCGTCGGATTTGGTTGTGAGGGGCATCGTCTATCGATGGCGAGATGTTTCTGTCGATCGATGCTGGTGTAGTTGCTTCGGCTGCATGTTGTGTCTGTATTCTGGCTATGTCTTGCCTCATCTCATCCATGCATGTAGGCAACCAACTAATGCTATCATTCAATGGATAGTAGATACCATCAAGCTTCATCTGGAAGTGATCTTCATTCTTTTCCTGAGCTCCACAGATTCCATAAAGCATCTCATTTATCTCATCTTTGGTGTACATTTCTGGTTCCAGCTTGGTCTGTGTGAATGACCTTGCATGTTCTGGAAGACATATCTAGCTGTGCTCATCCATTGAGGCTCTTTCCTGAAGATTTCTGATATCATTCATGGATACATGGATGATGTGTCAATCTACACCTCATGCATTTCCATGATCATCTTTGTAGACTCCATACTCATCCTTCTGTTCCAAGTGGAATCTCCTTATTCCATCACGGTCGTAGGCTCTTTTTCTAAACATTGGGCGTCTGTCGATCGATGTTGGGACGTCAATGTCGATCGACGGTCGAGTATGCTGTCGTAACTTTGGCTTGAAACGATCATCTACTCCACCAGCTGCATCATAGAACCCGTTTGTAACTCTCTGCTGGTGCTCTGGAGTGTTGCGTTGTTGCTTGAAGAGATTTTCTACTCCATTAGCCATCTTAAGGATGTCGGCGATGTCCTCTCTGGATACTTTCAGTGCATGTCCATCCATTGCTCTTGTATAGCCTTCTGGATCCCTGAAAATACCAAACTCATCCGGTGTTAGATAGTCAATATTCTGTTTAGATGTTTCCCTTTCATTGGACGGTGGTTTTGGATGATTGTCAATCGATGTTGAAGCTTTGTTGTCGATCGATGGGCGTTTAGCTCTGGTAAAAGGATGATAGAAACGAGTGCCTTTTCCACATGCTACTTCAAGGAGAGAATATGTATCTGGACGTTCCAAATGGTTGAACAGTTCCTCAGTAGTGAAACCTTCATGAAACTCATCTGCTCGTCGCTCACATATTGTTGTTTCTACTGCATAGCTCTCGTGATGGTGATCATCTGCCCAACTACAATTTGAGTAGTTTTCTTCTCGTGCACGGTGCCATTGTCGAACGATGTTTAGTAGGCAATGATGATGAGTGTACGATAATGATGAGTGTCAATCGATGGTGGGATGGTTCTGTCGATCAACGTCGCATTCCTTATCCCATAGGAATGGTTGAGAAGTCTATCTTCCTCAGAACAAATACCTCGATACGCTGTAGCTCGTTCCTCCTCGTAATCCTTATCATACTCCTCTGTATGTAGATTAGCTCTATCCGAAGGTGTTGCAGTGTCTACTGCGAAAGTGGAATTGTAGTAGCCATTCTCCCAACTATCAATAGGACCTTCTGGAAAATCTTCTATTACGTCGTCTGGGCTACTGTCGATCGATTCTTCGGGGTAATTTTCGATCGATTTCTGATTGGCACTATCGATCGATGTGGGGGTGTGAGTTTCGATCGATGCAGCATACTCTGTCTAATACTCAGTTCCACACTGACATGCTGCCATGAGTCCTGGATCATCATCGATTCTCCCGGAGGACGTATGTGGCTTTATGACTGGAATTGGATCATAGTAGACGTGCGGGTCTAGGAGCGTTAGGCACAACTGGTTAGTTTGCATGTTGCATACTGCTCCTACTGTTGATAAGAAAGCTCTTCCAAGCAAGAGAGACGAGTTCCAGTTAAGCTTGACATCCAGGACATGGAAATCTACTGGAACTAAGGCATTACCAATCTGCACCTCAAGGTCTCTGACAATTCCTCCTGAATTCCTCTGAGAACAATCCACAAAAGTGAACGATTCTTTGGAAGGCTCTACCATCAGACCTAGATGGTCTGCCATAACCCTAGGTATAATGCTGACTGATGCATAATGCATGTGGGAACTCAATACCCTTCACTAGACATGGTATTGCAAACTTCCCAGGATCACTCTTCTTCTTCAGTGTAATCCTATTCTTCATCTTATTTCTGGCCTCATGGAACATTCTCCTAATGTCCTCTTCAGTTTCCTTGGTCTCTCTGAAGAACATCCACAATATGTGGGTGAAGTAGGTGTTGGGGAAAAATACTCAGGTATAGAATTTCTACAGACCCCATGCAGGACACCGGCCTCCGGGTTCCCGCTACGAAGTACTCCGGGTCCGGTCCCAGGGACCGCCCACTTCCTCTGGGAAAAGGAAAACTTCCGATAAGGAGAACCTTCCATATTTCCGAATATGGAAGAGTTTAATGTACTCCAACCGGCTAAGGTCTGCCTTAAGAAGACTATATAAAGGGAACCTAAACCCAAAAGCAAGGGATCGACACTTCGAGACTTAGAGATTAGAGCTAGGCGGCTAGAACTAGGGTACTAAATGTCGCTTTCTCCCTTCTTACTTATAAATCTATACGAATACCAAGCCTTATCCATCGTTCCGTAGTACTCACAAAGATCCTACACAAAAATCCCCTAACAGTTTGGCGCTAGAAGAAGGAGGGTAATCTAAACTACGTGATAATAGCGGTGGGTGAGCAGAACGAGCTACCCGAAGCTACCCAAAGAGAAGCCAAACTCCAGAGGCAACTCGATGGTCTGGAAAGTCAAGTAACCGAGCTGCATAAAACTCGGGACAAGACTAATCTGGAGCTCTCCTTGGAAGTCTAGAGCTTGAAGAAGAAGCTCAACGAACACTCCAAGCAATTGGAGCAGAGCGCCGAGAAGCTCAGCCAGCTCGAATCGGAGAATCTGAACCTCCAAGATGGGAACCAAGCCCTCAACATGGCAAGTAACAAGAAGCGTCGGTTCCGGGCTCAGATCCGGCCCATGCTGACTCTAGAAACAACTAACTCTGGAACGGGTGTGAATCTCCCACCTACGGCGCCGCAAGAAGACGCATCAACGCACAAAAAGGCTAAGGATTCTCAGACCTACGACGTAGAAGACAGCGAATCTGAGCCAGAACCCGATAAGGAAGCACCCGATGGAGCAGCGAAAGTGGAGTCTCCTATGGTCGCTTACCTGGAGCAGATGTTCTCCAAGAGGCTCGACGCCATGCAGTCCATGGTAGAGAGGCTCCCAGGGGTAACTCCCCCCATTCGGAAGAGCAATCCCAACTCTTATGCCGACACTCCTTTCATGGATGAGATTACCTTGATCGAGATGCCCAAGAAGTTCTCCTTCCCCAGCATAAAGGCGTATGACGGCACTACCGATCCGAACGATCACATCGCCCAATACAGACAAAGGATGCTCGCCATAGCACTCCCAAAGGAGTCGCGTGAAGCTACCATGTACAAAGGGTTCAGCTCTACCCTGACCGGACCCGTTCTGCAACGGTATATCAACCTACCCTCCAGGTCCATAGCCTCCTTCGTGATTCTCAGCGATAAGTTCGTGGAACAATTCGCCAGCAGCAGGGACCTGGAGAAAACCTCTGATGGCCTCTACAAAATCTTCCAACACCGGGCGGAACACCTGCGAGGCTACATAGCCCACTTCAATCAAGAGAAGGTGGCCATTCCCGAGTGCAGATCCCCACTGCCATCTCTGCCTTCAAGAGAGGTCTACTCCCCGATGGGGACCTCTATAAGGAGCTAACCAAATATCTGTGCAAAACCATGGAAGACGTCCTGTCCCGAGCTTGGGCAAGGTAAAATGGGAGGAAGATGTCGCCAGTCGCGCTAAGGCGCAGCACAAGCAAGATCCCAAGGCGATCAGATCAGACTGAACCGAGTGAGATGATAAACCCTCTCAAAGACCAGCCAGGGACTCCAGGAATCGAAACTGGGGGAGATACCAGAACAGGCCGATTGAGAAGGTAGAAGGGATGGCACTGTCCACGTGGCCAGACATCTCTCACTTCTCTATCTCAATGCCGGAGCTGATCAATGTTCTGAGGCAGATGGGCTAACAGGTCAAGTGGCCTCCGAAGATGAAAGCACCCGATTCTTTCCGGAACCCTGGTCTCTGGTGCGACTTCCAGCGGGACCACGGTCACAAAACGGAGGACTGCATCGCACTGAAGATCGAGGTCAATGAGTTGCTTAAGAAAGGACATCTCAGGGAGTTCCTTTCCGAGAAGGACAAGAGCCATCTAACCAGGGAGACAACGGGAAAGCCCAATGAAGCTGCTCCCATCTCGCCACCTCGACATGACCGAGTGTGTTGGGGAAAAATACTCAGGTATTGAATTCCTTCAGGCCCCAGGCAGGACACCGATCTCTGGGTCCCCGCTAAGAGGAACCCCGGTTCCCCGCTACGGTGTTCTACGGGTCCGGTCCCTGGGACCGCCCCCTTCCCCCGGGAAAATGAAAACTTCTGATAAGGAGAACCTTTTCCATATTTCCGAATATGGAAGAGTTTAACCTACTCCAACCGACTAAGGCCCGCCTTAAGAAGACTATATAAAGGGAACCTAAACCCTAAAGCAAGGGATCGAGACTTCAAGACTTAGAGATTATAGCTAGGCGGCTAGAACTAGGGTTTATACACCAATCATTGTAGTTCTGGCTTGTTCTATCTAATAAACCATCTCTTGAAGTCTATTTCTCTCAAATACTCTATACAAAATCTATACAATAACCAGCCTTGTCCATCGTTCCGTGGTACTCACAAAGATCCTACACAAAAATCCCCTAACAGTTTGGCGCTGGAAGGAGGGGGGTAATCTAAACTACGTGATAATGGTGGTGGACGAGCAGGATGAGCTACCCGAAGCTACCCAAAGAGAGGCCAACCTCCAGAGGCAAATCG
The DNA here is from genome assembly GCF_020379485.1 of Brassica napus. Taxonomy (NCBI): domain Eukaryota; kingdom Viridiplantae; phylum Streptophyta; class Magnoliopsida; order Brassicales; family Brassicaceae; genus Brassica; species Brassica napus. Next base: position 45,624,983 of record NC_063446.1, read on the forward strand.
ATGGTCTGCATAATCAAGTAACCGAGTTGCATAAAACTCGGGAGGAGACCAATCCCGAGCTCTCCTCGGAGTTCCATAGCCTGAAGGAGAAGCTCAACGAACACTCCAAGCAACTGGAGCAGAGCGCCGAGAAGCCAGTTCGAATCGGAGAATCTCAACCTCTGTAACGAGAACCAAGCCCTCAACACGGCAAGTAATAAGCAACGTCGATTTCGGGCTCAGGTCTGCCCTATGCCGACTCTGGAGACACCCAACTCTGGAACGGATACGAATCTCCCACCTACGGCGTCGGGAGGAGACGGGTCAACACATGAGAAGGCTAAGGATGCCCAGACCTACGACGTGGAAGATAGCAAACCCGAGCATGAATCCGATAAGGAAGCACCTGATGGAGTAAGGAAGGCAGAGTCTCCCATGGTCGATTACCTGGAACAGATGTTCACCAAGAGGCTTGATGCCATGCAGTCCATGGTAGAGAGGCTCCCATGGGTAGCTCCCCCCTATCCGGAAGAGCAAACCCGACTCTTATGCCGATACTCCTTTCACGGATGAGATCACCTTGATCGAGATGCCCATGAAGTTCTCCTTCCCCAGCATAAAGGCGTATGACAGCACCACTGATCCGGACGACCACGTTGCGCAATACAGACAAAGGATGCTCGCCGTAGCACTCCCAAAGGGGTCACGCGAAGCTACCATGTGCAAAAGGTTCGGCTCCACCCTAACCGGACTCACTCTGGAATGGTATATCAACCTACCCTCCAGGTCCATAGCCTCCTTCCCGGTTCTCACCGATAAATTTGTGGAGCAATTCGCCAGCATTAGGGACCTTGAGAAAACCTCTAACAGCCTCTACGAAATCCTCCAGCATCGACCAGAACCCCTACGAGGCTACATAACCCGCTTCAATCAAGAGAAGGTGGCTATTCCCGAATGCAACATCCGCACTGCTATCTCTGTCATCAAGAGAGGTCTGCTCCCCGACGGGGACCTCTATAAGGAGCAAACCAAATACCAGTGAAAAACCATGGAATACGTCCTATCTCGAGCCTGGGCGCAGGTAAAATGGGAGGAAGACGTCGCCAGCCGCGCTAAGGCGCAACAAAAGCCAGATCCCAAGACGATCAGACCAGACCGAACCGAGCGAGATGAGAAACCCTCTCAAAGACCAGCCATGGACTCTGGAAATCGAAACTGGGGAAGATACCATAACCGGCCGATCGAGAAGGCAGAAGGGATGGCGGTGTCCACGTGGCCAGACATCTCTCACCTCTCCGTCTCAAGGCCGGAGCTGATCAATGTTCTGAGGCAGATGGGTCAACAGGTCAAGTGGCCTCAGAAGATGAAAGCACCCGATTCTTTCCGGAACCCTGTTTTCTGCTGCGACTTCCACCGAGACCATGGTCACAAAACTGAGGACTGCGTCACACTAAAGATCGAGGTCAACGAGCTGCTTAAGAAAGGACACCTCAGGGAGTTCCTTTCCGAGAAGGCCAAGAGCCATCTAAGCATGGAGACAACGGGGAAGCCCACTGAAGCTGCTCCCGTCTCGCCACCTTGTCAGGACCGAGTGATTCATGTCATATCGGGCGGTTCGGAGATCAGCGGCACGCTAAGCACGGCCTAGAGGCAGCCAAGCCAAAACGCCTGCTCCTAGTCACGGACGAAATAAGCTTAAAGGCCAAGGAGCAGGAGAAAGTTCTCACCGCGTACACGACGCCCTAGTCATATAGCTCACTGTAGCGAACTGCCTATTGAAAAGGATACGGGTAAATAATGGAAGCTCCGACAACATCATCTTCCAGGCCGCATACAAGGACCTGGGGCTGGAGGAAAGCGCTCTAACTCGGAGGATAACCCCACTTATAGGGTTCATCGGGTGTTGGGGAAAAATATTCCATGAAGAGATTACTCCAGCTTCCGGCTTCCAGGTTCTTACCTCCAGGTTCCGGGTTCCTGCCCGCAGGTCTGGGTCCCTACCCCCGGGTCTGGGTCCTACCTCCAGCGTCCGGCTTCCAGGCCGAGTGATTTATCATGCCTAAGGATAAACGGAAATCTTCCGATAATAATGAAGCCAACTTGGACAAGAAGGAATCTCCCTAAATCCGAGAGAAAGAGAAAGTATTCCAATACATATGACCTCCCTTAAGTAAAAAGGAAATATTCTATTATCTAAAGATATAATGAATATTTCCAAATCATATGAAGGAGGCACGACCTCCACCATAAATATAGGTTTCTAAACCTAAAGAAGGGGGTCCAAGACGTCCATAACCAGAGCTCACCAATTCTGCAGCCGCCAAGGCAAGGTTTCGCACCTTGAAGACCATCTTCGTCTACAGGCTTATAACCGACGAATCCCTGCGATTACTGTCAACTAGATGAAGATATATGCTCCTTGTAGCACATCTACAACTCTACTTACTGGCTCAGGCCACGATCTCCAGCTCATCAGCAAGGCCCTCCATGCTCACTGAAGCACCTCGACACATCATGCTCACTGCAGCATATCGACAGGTCTACCATCTGTTTCGGCCATGTGCCCCTAAAACATATGAAATTTACCAACTACAGAGCTACGTGCTCCCAAGGCTACGTGCCCATTAGGCCATGTGCCCACTAGAGCTCCGTGCTCCCAAGGCTACGTGCCCATTAGGCCATGTGCCCACTAGAGCCATGTGCTCCCTAGGCCACATGCCTCCATAAGGCTACGCGCCTCCATCAAGCTCTGTGCCTCCATATACATGAAGTACGAACGGCTTGATCCCTCACTGAACGGTACGTAGGCAATTTCCACTGAAGGACGCGACTATAAACCCAAACACCTTCCATAGTTCCACACCTAGACGCTCAGGGACCGCCCCTAATGGTCGGAACCATCAACTACAGATCAGGAGGCACCCAAGGACCGACTCTGGTAGTCATAACCATCGATCATATATTAAAAAGACCCTGGGATCTTCACTATCGGTAGGCGGCCCCCACCTAACGACCAATCTCCCCTGCTGCTACTAAGGCACCGATGACATATACTGGCCCATACCCATATGGCAGTATCCTAAGAGCAGGATCTCCTTGTTTATCAACCATCGAAGCAGGAGAATACATTCAACGACGCGTCTCCTTCCTCCTATCATTCCGTAGAGCTGAGCACTTGTACAGAAAAATACCCTAACAGTTTGGCGCTAGAAGGAGGGGCAGTCATATACTACGTGACGATGTGATAGGTAGGAGGAACATTACACGTATCCTCTCGAAACTTTCTCAACCCCAGCCACCTGGGGACAAGAAACAACTTCTTCTCACCGGACCTATGGTTCGCACAGCTGGAAACACCTCCCCATGGGACGATAGCACCATGCTAACATTAGTAGCAAGATTCGATGCAGGAATTACCTACGAGTCCCTGCTAGTTCCTACTTGTTCCAGGTCCCAACCAGGAATCACATTTCTACAATCTTTGGTTCCTGCTGGTTCAGGTCTCCACTGCAAAGCAGGCCCCTGCAACCTTCGGATTTAATGATCCCGACTAGGAGCAGTCATCACCAACATCAATATCAATGGACGATCCAGTACCAAAAATCTAGCAAGCCCTAGACACCAGGAATGCATCCAGGCTCACAACTCCGCCACATATGAGAAAGATAAGAGGTCCTCAAGCAGGGCACAACATCTTCCGGCCGGGTTTACAACTCTGACGAACTCCAAAAGCTGGAGGAGCTAGAAGAGGAGTTCCTGGAAATACTGCATGCATACCAGATAACCACTAAGAGGTAACTGGAGAACCACCTCTCTCTTTAGGTTCTAGAATCTAAGTGGTAGCAGAATCCTAGATAGCCTGACAGCTAAGTGGATAGAACGCCTTTGAATACTCATCAAATTCCATTGGATTCGTTCCGCAAAAGGAACTCTGCCCAAACGCCGGGAACACTGCTGCTCCGCCTCCTGCAAAAGAGCCAGAGAAAATGCTAACTCTACAGCAAGGAGTGCTGGTCCTCACACCCTCTACTCATTTGGAGCAAAGGGGAGTAAAAGAAACCGGAGAACACATGTTCCCGATACTATTCAGCCAAACCTCTGGGTTCCAGGTTCCAGCTTCCAGGTTCCGGATCCCAGCTCCCAGGTTCAGAATCCCAGGTTCCGGATAGCAGGTTCCGACCACCTTACGACCACGAGGAAAGCAGGGGCAAATGAGCTAAACGTGGGCAACACGCATTAGCGAATCCCACAAACATGCCCATTGCAAAGGATAATTAAGAAGAGGCGACGAGTCACCAGGTGGCGTCCAGAAAACGCTGGGAGTGGCTCGCCCAAGCGGGGGCAGAGAACAGCTTGAACGCATCATTAAATGACATCATAAAATGCTGAGAGTGGCTCACCCAAGTGGGAGCAGAGAGCAGCCAGAAGAAGTCACCGAACGACATCTACAAGGGGAGGAGATCCAAGGAATAAGAGCGAAGCAATATGTATGGAAGATCAACTGTAGAATGGATTAACTACGTCCTGGTATGCAGCAGAAGACGCTAATCTATGCGAAGAAGCATTCTTAGCCGGGTCAACACCTGCTATCCAAACAACGGGTCCGGCTCTAAAACCGGTCCATTCCTGCCTCCGGGTCAATTTCGACTCGGGCCTTCTAAGATCGTGTCAGCCCCTGCTATCCAAGCTCAAGGACGAATAAGTATTGTTGCTTCCCCTATACCGCCGGATTTGAAGAGGATTAATCCTACCGCCTCCGGGTTTTAATAGGATATATGCCAGAAACTTTCGGGCTCCAACAGGGTGAATCCCACGACCTCCATATTTCACGAGGTTACGTCTAAGAAACTTTGGGCTTTAGGACGATATTCCCGATAATCTTCAGGCCCACGCATCTCACAAAAGTTCTACTACCACGAAGCTGTCCTATAGATCTTGAAGGCATTTCGAAAGGGTCCACTGAAGCAACGGGCGCAATCTCGACAACAGCCCACATCCAATCGACATCAAGAGTGGTCCATGTCCGGAGGACAGAGTGCGATGTTGTATTAAGTCAATAAAGACTCTGGGTTCGAGACTGCAAAACAAATATACATCTCCGGGTGCAATATCTATAGATATTCCCATCTCAGAGCAGTAATTCCTTGAAACCTCCGGGTGCCCAAGGATAAATCTACAGGTCCAACAAGATCAGAACATGAAGCCCTTAAGAGCTTTAGATTCCAGGGAAGAATCATCAGGGACTATGAGTTCCTACACGATGTACGTCGATACCTCAGGGTAGTAAGACGAAGAATCGGCCTCCACGCCTCAACAAAGTGCATCGTTCCTCCCGGAGAAGGAATGAGTAAAATCCCGGTCTTCACTCAACTACTACCTAATACGGAACTTCTCCATCCTAGAGTCAGGGTGTAGGCTCTTCAAAAGATCATTCTCCAGCCGATATCCAGTCATGGGGCACATAAGCAGGAAGTAAATCGATAATTCGTTTCCGTGCCCCGGTCATGTGCCATTCGGACCCATGAAATATGTAGCTATGTGCCACCGAGGTCCTGCGCCAGGAAGAAGGATCTCGCTTATCACTGCAATGCAAATACAAGCTCAAGAATTCTTGCTTCCGAGCGGGGCAACAGATCACCTACAGCAGACTTCAACAGATACAAGTGATCTTCACCAGCCAAACCTACGAGTCTTGCCATCCATCGACATGCAAGGCCAGGGTCCTAAATCTTCTTAGGTCAATCGACCTAAACCAGCCACAAGCTTGAGAATATCCATTAGACCCCTGTTTATCTCGGGGAAATCGACTCTCCTCCAGGTTCAAACACGGCCCAGGCCTAAGAAGAACCGTGAAAAGGAGATTTCAGAGCGACGTCCTGTTCACGCGAAGCCCAAGGGACCTACCACCGACAAGTCAATGTTGATGCCCACTGAAGCATCAAACGTTTCGCCATCAGGTCTTGCGCCAACCGGATAGAACTACTTCAGGCCACGAGCCCCATGAATAAGTCTTGACATCCAATGGAATGCAACCAAGGTCCTGAATCTCGCCAGGTCATCTCTAAGCAGGTCTAGAACCTCGAAACGTCTACTAGACCCCAGTCTATCCTGTGGAAATTAGTTCTCCTCCAGGTTCAAACACGGTCCAGACCGAAGAAGAACCTGGGAAAGAAGGATTACTGGAGCGATGTCCTGCCCAGGGGAATCCTGCTGAGAATGAGCAACTCCGGTTGACTTGAGTGCACAGGTTATTCCCGAGTTTGAGGACGAAATCGAGAAATAATTGGTAAACTGGTTGGGAAAAGTCATCCATGCCTCGGGCAGAACACCTGCCTCTAGGTTCCTGTTGAGAGAAGCTCCGGGTCCGAGCCATGCATCGATCACTGCCTCCAGATCAATAAAAGGGATTACTAGATCCTATGATCTTGCGCATAAGTGGAAAACCCACACATATGGCTGATATCACTCAAATTACCCTAAGGAGTGATTTATACTCTCTGAAATAAGATGTCGAGTTGTAGTACTTAGGGATCAATTTCACAAGGAGCTAGGGAACCAATTAGATCTAAACAGTTTATGATTAAGTTACGCTAATAGTTTATAAATCAATAAATAAATATAGCGAAGCAGTAAATAAAGCAGTAAACAAGTTGAACAAGACAATTGTTCAGCTTGGTAGGGAGTTGTTTGATGGAAGGATGGTTGCTAGATCTAGGGTTTCTATTCAGGTAATCATGATTATAATGATATAGAGGCTAATTGTTCCTTGGAAGATATTATAGAACTCAAACAATAACAATAATCTACACGCTCTCGCATGTCTAGATTACCTATCACTAGATCTAAGATCTCAGCTCTCGCATGTTGATCTGTAGAAAGTGGCGATCGATTATTCTATAGGAATATCGATCGATACACCTTTCACAATATCGATCGATTAATGTATTGGATCATCGATCGATATCGCTTCTCGAAAGCTTTACGATCGGGTTGAATATGTGTTCACTAGGGTTCCTAAATCAACTCTCGTATGTTTCTAGCATTCCTAGCTCAATAGAATTCAGTTCAGAGAAAAGACCAAGCGATGGCATTGTGCCTAATGATTCTAAGATCATGGTTCTAGTTCATGACTCTAGAACACAAGCAGTAAGAACGATTCTATGATGAATATCACAACTTAGCAGTTCTATATTTTGGGCAAATCCCCCATAACCTATCTGAACCCTAAACCTAACAGGTGGATCTATTCAGACATGAAGTTTGTCACAGAAATTATAGATGAATAGATATAAAATTGCGATAGATATAAAAACCAAAGACAATGGAGTTCCAGGAGGACTCTGAAGGAGTTCCTCCTTTCTCTCCTAACTAAGAACAATGAATTAAAGAAAGCTTAGATAGCGTGTAGCCGTCAACAATGGCTTATAAATAACATAAGTAGGGTTTCTGGTTGTCCAAGGGTATTCTGGTAATTTAGGGTTGCTTCTAGGCTTCAGCGGTCATAAAATATGCTCAACCCGCATTCTGGCATCCATATCGATCGATGTCAAAAGTTCTGCATCCAAAAATTCACATGAATCGAACCTTGATGATTGCCGCCACCAAGTCCTGTTCGAATTCTTTTTGTTGGAATTCTTTTTGACCTATATCCAAAAATTCACATGAATCGAACCTTGATGATTGCCGCCACCAAGTCCTGTTCGAATTCTTTTTGTTGGAATTCTTTTTTTTCTTCTTCTTTCTTTTCGTTTTTTTTTTTTTTTGAAAATAAATATCTCTACCTATAAATCTAGGGTAAAAATAGAGAGAGAAAAGATGATAAATCTACACAAGGCTTTACCTTCCAGACTTGTATACCAAGCCCCAAGATAAACAGTTGTGTCAGGTTTAGTGTTGGAGGTCAGCTTTGGTTCTTTCAAACAATCTCAGCAAGTGTGAATAGTTGACAGGTTGATCCACTTTAGTATCTTTAGTACTATCTGTAATCAGTAAGTCTAGAATGATGCTAAAGAGTGGTTAGATAACAAGCAAAAATCTAATAAGTTCATTATCCCCTTCTTGACTTAATAAAACTCTTTTGAAAACATTTTGATAAGACTCATGAACACACTAATATCAGTAAACATCCCCTCAGACTTAAATTACACTGTCCCCAGTGTATATCTAACATAAACAGAAGTACATAATTTAACAAGTAAGAACGATATACCAGATCGGAATGAATGTCGACCGATGTAAGGATGTTGATATCCGTCGACGCAGGTAAAGCAATGTCGATCGATGTCGACAGGTTCGCGTAGGTCGATACAGGTGGCAATCGTTTACTCGGTTTTTTTTTTCAATACCTAACTAGAACACAATATTAGTAGAACCTCCCCTAGACTTAAATAACACTATCTCTAGTGTTATAAAGTCTAAGATTGGTGGGGTAATAAAACGTAAGGACAATATGTAACAAGGAAAAACGGTATACCAAACTTTGATGTGAGTGCCGACCAACCCAGTTAAGCGGCGATCAATACTCTTGAAGCTCAGTCGATCGACACAATTAAGTGGCGATTGATCGATGCTAGTGATGCTCTGTCGATCGATGTTGCGCAGCCATCATCGATCCTCTTGCAAACACGTCTTCCTCGGATCTTTTCCTTTTACCTAACATAAATAAAACACTAGAAGTTAGTAATAGATAACTAAAAAAAAATTCAAATTTTTTTTCGAGGAACAGTGTTCTGCTACAGTAATACTGCTACAGTAACTCCCGGTTTTCTGCTACAGTGTCGATCGATTTCCTTGCTACAGTGTCGACCGATGCTACAGTGTCTCTGCTACAGTGCCGTCGTTACTGTTCATCCTTTTTTTTTTTCTTTTTTTTTGACCTGCAATAAATAAAAACTTTAATCAGTAACAATCTAAAATAAACTGAAAGAAATTACATAATAGTGGGTCGCCTCCCACTCAGCGCTTTGTTATAGTCATTTAGCTTGACTCTGGAGATCTGATTTAGTCCGGATAAGAATGAGAACATGCTCCAAACAAATCTCAATGTCTACAATCATTCTTGTGTGAAAGCCTCCTCCATATACTCTTCTCCTTTGTCTATCATCTCAGCAATAAGGAGTGCTCAAAGCTTTCCAAATGGCTGTGAGAAGCATCTGCTGCGCACTCTGGATTTCCTGACACCATCTGAAAAGAGAGGAATCAATGAAAACTGAGAACCTCCATTGGTCCTTTTCCTCTTGTTCCAATTCCTCCTCTTCTTTCCCCCAGACTTGTCTGACCGCGTGGTGGTTTCTCCATCCCTAAGATTTCCACACACATCGAATTTCTTCTGCTCTGATATGCGTCCAATGTCGATCGATGGAGAAGTGGTAGCGTCGATCGATGCTGGTTTGTTGGTGTCGTTCGATGGTATCCGGTCGGTGTCGATCGATGCTGCTTATGTTCGGTCTTTATCGACTTTATCTCTAGATCGCAACTTTCTCTGAGAAGCTTCTATGTGCTGATGATCATCCAATATCCCATTGTAGGAATCTAGATGCACACTTCTATCTGGTGAAATAGGAGATTCAACTTCAAATACAGCGCATGTAGGAGATTCAACTTCAAATACAGCGCATGGAACCACAATCTTCACAGGATAATGTATCATTTTCACTCTTTTGTGAAACCCAGCAGCTTCTTCTGTCCAGATAGGTGGTCTCTGATGTTTAGGGACAACAAGGTGTGAGGCTTTAGACATGTACACCCTCTCCTCAATCCATCTCAATTATGCAACCTGGCAGAACGTCTAGCAATGGGAATCGATCAATATTAGGTGGGTGGTGTCGATCGATAAGTGGTTGGCGGAGTCGATCGATGTCGGGTGGGTGTAGATCGATGATGTGGGGTGGTTGTCGATCGATCTCATCATGTTGGTGTCGACCGATGCTTGTCTTTGAAGTTTCCAAATCTTCTCTCGAAGTATGCTGATCATCATCAAGCTTCTTCTTCGAATTTTGATCCATATCTTCAAGCCATTCCTCCAGCTCTAAGGAGTCTTCCATAGTGAGTTTTCTGTCTACATCGTCGATCGATGATGAGGTTCTAACGTCGATCGACATTGAGATCGTGATGTCAATCGACGTTGAGTTCGTGATGTCGGTCGACGTTGAGGTCTTGCCGTCGGTCGACGTTGAGGTCCTGCCGTCGGTCGACGTTGAGGTCCTGCCGTCGGTCGATGTTGAGGTCCTGCCGTCGGTCGACGTTGAGGTCGCGTCTTCAGTACCAGCTTCCTCTACTCTGCTCAGCTCTCCATACACATGTTGTTCATCCCTTTTTGCCATAATGTCGTCGAGCAGCTGTATTGGAATCATATACTCCTCATCTAACGATGCCAAGAACCTGTCCCATTTATCATTCTTCTCGTTTTCTTGAGTTGCTATAGCTTCATAGAGAAATTTGTTGAGGAAGGCGGTCTTAATGTCCTCCCAACAGGTTAAAGATCTTGGCAGCAACTGACTGAACCAGCTAAATGCATCTCCAAATAGAGAATAGGGGAAGATTTTGCAGATAATGTGGTCTATAGATACTTCATCCTGCTCGCTTGCAGAGGCTAACTCCTCAAGTTCTTTGATAAGGTCTCTGGGATCTTCATGAGGAAGACCTCAGAAAGGGTCCACACTTCCCCAATCATACCATTCGCTATTCAGATCAAAGTTGTTTGTCTCAGCAACATCAATCACATCAGGGATTACAGCACCCTCTGCATTAATCAATTGTTCTGTGCTGTTGCGAGTGCGACCTTCTTCGTCTTTTAACATCTCATTCTCGTTAACTGTAAGTATAAGCACTTCAACCTTCTCTGCCTCCGAACAAGTGGTGTTAGACGGCAGATGAAAAGTGTCTGTCGACGGTGGATGAACAGTGTCGATCGACGGTTGATGAGCAGTGTCGATCGACGGTTGATGAGCAGTGTCGATCGACGGTTGATGAGCAGTGTCGATCGACGGTTGATGAACAGTGTCTATCGACGTCAGGTGAATAGTGTCGATCGACGTCGGGTGAATAGTGTCAATCAACGTCGGGTGAGCAGTGTCGATCGACGTCAGGTGAACAGTGTCGATCAACATTTGGATTTCTACGCTGCCAATCGCTGCTTGGAGGGTGTCGACTACCCTCTTAGACTTATGGATCACGCGTTCCAAATCTAGTGGCTCTACTAGTAAGAGCCGTATCCCCTTGTTGCTTCTGGTACTCATATGGATGTACCTGAAACACAAGAAAATTTTTTATCAGTTTTTTGAACAGTAGTAAAACCTAGACTAAATCTAACTAGACACGATCTAATGGCGATCAAAGCTCCCAGGCAACGGCGCCAAATATGATATCACTCAAATTACCCTGAGGAGTGATTTATACTCTCTTAAATAAGAGGTCGAGTTGTAGTACTTAGGGATCGAATTCACAGTGAGCTAGGGAACCAATTAGATCTAAACAGTTTATGATTAAGCAAGGCTAATTGTTTATAAATCAATAAATAAATATAGCAAAGCAGTAAATAAAGCAGTAAACAAGTTGAACAAGATAATTGTTCAGCTTGGCAGGGAGTTGTTTGATGGAAGGATGGTTGCTAGATCTAAGGTTTCTATTCAGGTTATCATGATTATAATGATATAGAGGCTAATTGTTGCTTGCAAGATATTATAGAACTCAAACAATAATAATAATCTACCAGCTCTCGCATGTCTAGATTATCTATCACTAGATCTAAGATCTCAACTCTCGCATGTTGATTTGTAGAGAGTGTCAATCGATTATTCTATAGGAATATCGATCGATAGACCTTTCACAATATCGATCGATGAATCTGTTGGATCATCGATCGATATCGCTTCTAGCAAGCTTTACGATCGGGTTGAATATGTGTTCACTAGGGTTCCTAAATCAACTCTCGTATGTTTCTAGCAATCCTAGTTCAAAAGAATTCAGTTCAGAGAAAAGACCAAGCGATGGCATTGTGCCTAATGATTCTAAGATCAGGGTTCTAGTTCATGACTCTTGAACACAAGCAGTAAGAACAATCCTATGGTGAATATCACAACTTAGCAGTTCTATATTTTGGGCTAATCCCTCATAACCTATCTGAACCCTAAACCTAACAGGTGGATTTATTCAGACATGAAATTTGTCACAAAAATCATAGATGAATAGATATAAAATTGCAAGAGATATAAAAACCAAAGATGATGGAGTTCCAGGAGGACTCTGAAGGATTTCCTCCTTTCTCTCCTAACTAAGAACAATGAATTAAAGAAAGCTTAGATGGCGTGTAGCCGTCAACAATGGCTTATAAATAACATAAGTAGGGTTTCTGGTCGTCCAAAGGTATTCTGGTAATTTGGGGTTGCTTATGGGCTTCAGCGGTCATAAAATATGCTCAGCCCACATTCTGACATCCATATCGATCGATGTCAAAATTTCTCCATCGATCGACATACGTTCTTCTTCTCGACAGCTTCCTCTCGTGAGGCCGACTGACCTCTCTTCAGTAAAACGAGCCTAACCTCTGCTAAAGGATGCTGATTGACCTCAGACCAGTGGCATTGGAAAGCTAACTCAAAGCTCTATCTTGTGTCAAAATATCGGCTCAATCTAACGGTAGAAAGATCTTCATCCATAGCTAGACATCTGCCACGTCTGATAAGTTCTGCACCTCAAAAGTCTCCAAAATCACCATATTTCTCCAGAACGTACCTGAACCTGTAAACACTCTAAATAAACTCGATATAGTAATAATTAGTTATTAAAACACTTATAGACTGTTGGGGTCGAAAACGGTTACGACGAAGTTAACGTCCACATCCTCGAAGAAGAAAACGAAAAACCTTCTTCGACAAATACTTTTTCAAAATTGATTCTTCCTTACGAAAAGCTTTGCGGAGGAAACACGAGACATCGGACATGAGCTTTGCGTAGCGACCGAGCTCTTCCGAAACGTCGATACGACATTAGTCCATGCATTCTCGTCTACCCTTCGATGCTATCTCCCGAAGACCGTAGCGAACCCATTTCACGTTTCCCGCTATTTTAAGTTATCGATCTAACTTTACGGTAAAAACCGCGGAAAATTCACTCTTTATCGAAAGAAGCCGTAATAAACGCTTCGAGTAAGAAGATGGCCCAAAGGAACCTAAGACATGACTCGAGGCACAAATTACGTTTTCTTAACCAACAGCCGTAAGCCGCATGATGGTTTACGCTTGGTTCGTGAGGAAAGATAAATGTTAAGTTTCCGCGGATAAATACGAAATTATGAAGATAATTACGAAGATCGGAAAAAATGGAATATCTCCATTTTTATGCTATGGCGGCTTAAGGACAGAAGAGGAAAAGCGTAAACCGACCTAGGAGCCAGTATATAAGGACTCCTAGGCAAGAGGCATGAGGGAAAACTTTTTCAGAGCAAACTTAGCACTTAGAGCGATTTAGGCATATTTCCGTTTTTGTTATTCGAGCTGCGACTCAACTAGGTTATTGCCGTCTTAGGGTTTTAGAACTAGGAATCTCGCCGACAGCTCTCGTAGCCCAGGCTCTTACCTTGTTGTAACGCTCAAACACGAATTCGGAATAAGATCTATTTTGCTCTCTTTTCGATTTCTTATACTTTATCGTTGTCATTATTGTGTTCTGATTGCTTGGCGTGTGGTATTAGCAGATATCCGGGACCTCTGGGAAATTAGGGTTTTCCTAGTTTCCTTATTTAAACGGAAATCGACAGTGCGAATTTCGGTTCCCACAGTTTGGTGCTAGAAGGAGGGGGATACGGATCAATCTAACTCTCAACCACATCACGCTCAACCAGACATGTCAACTGACGACGCCGATAACGTGCAGACTCCTCTTAACGGAAGCAGTGGCACTGATCTCCACACTCCCGCAGCGGACGTATCCGCGGCCAACACACCTGTCAACGCCGCAGCGCTCGAGGAGTTAGAAAAGATGTTCGCCACCAACGAAAAAAGGTTGGAAGAACAGGATAAGCTCGTGAGCACCTTGACAAAACAAGTTGAAACTTTAACGGCAAGGACTCGAGCAATCTGCCCCCGCGGAACCACTAAAGTCTGCGGGAAAAGACTCAACTTCGCAACCCCACTCTACAGGCCTGGAGCCGCGCAGGAACGACCTTCGGGTCAAAACCCTAGCGAGAAATCTCCCATCAAAAAGGGAAACTCTGAAAGCCCTCCGCCTCCCCCGAAGGCTTCGGAGGACAACGGAGTCGAGCAAGTCGACCTGGATCCTAGCGATATCTCCAACGATACTGATGAGGACGTCGACAGACATCCAAGGAGGACCAGAAGCCGATTTACTCGGGAAAGCTCTCCGTTCGACAAGCCAATGACAGAAAAGGAGGAAATCCTCTATTGGAACAAACAAGAAGAGCTGGCTGAAAAGCAAACCGAGCTCACTCGCAGTAAACGCCGACAAGCACGGAAATCTGCTGGCGAGACGTCGGATATACGCGATCTTCGCGACTATATCACCAAGACTGCGGCAGAAGTAAGAGCCATAAAATCCCAAATCCATCACGCTACCAGCGCGGCCCCCAAGATCGACAGGCTGCTGGAAGGGGCTCGGAAGACCCCTTTCACCACTCGCATCTCAGATATGAGGGTATCTGATCCAGGAAAAATCAAAGTACCGAAGTATGGTGGTACGACCGATCCGAGAGCGCACCTTCAGGCTTTCCACATCACGATGGGAAGAGCAAGGCTGAAGGACGGCGAAAGAGACGCCGGCTACTGCCGCCTGTTCGTCGAGAATCTAGAAGGAGCAGCCCTCAAATGGTTCGCACGCCTTAAGCAAAACTCTATCGGAAGTTTCCGACAGATCGCATCGGAATTTCTCAAGCAATACTCTATGTTCATAGATAGAGAAACTTCCAATGTCTATCTCTGGAGTCTGTCCCAGAGGGAAGACGAACCCCTCCGCGAGTTCATCAGCCGATTCAAGTTGGTAATGTCCAGGGTCAGCGGGATAAGCGACAAGGTAGCCATCGATGCGCTCAGAAAGGCGCTCTGGTACAAGTCAAAATTCAGAAAATGGATATCCCTCGACAAACCACGGACGATCCAGGGCGCCCTCCACAAGGCGACGGACTACATAATGATCGAGGAAGAAACGAAAGTCTTATCGCAAAAACATAAGTCAGCGAGACCATCCTCAAAAGATGTAGATCCAAAAACGAAGAAGAAGAACCCTCGTAACGACAAGTACGTCCATCACGAGGGGGAAGATCTCCAAGGAGCGCACAATTACGCGATCGGCTCGGACCAGGGCCAAACCACGGGTAATACGTGGACTCGCAATCAAGAATATGATGAAAACACCTTCTGCGAGTTCCACCAGTCCCGAGGACACTCCACGACTAACTGCAAAGTCTTGGGAGCAAGGCTGGCCGCAAAGCTATTAGCTAGAGAACTCTCGGAAGTGACCAGCGTGAAAGATCTCATACTGGAAACCGATCGACCCTCGAAGCCGGACATAAATCCTCCCGCGGAGAGATCTCCTCAAAGAAATCAATCTGGGGATAAAAGCGGCAGGAGGCCAGACGACAAGGGGAACGATAACAATCGTCGCAGAGTCAACCTGATCATCAGAGGATCGTAATTCTGCAACAATACGGTTTCGGCCATCAAGGCTTACCAGCGGAAGGCGGAGTCGAGCGCAAACTAGCCTACATGGTTGCCTACCCGAGATGATCAGAATTGCTCAATCACCTTCACAAAGGAGGAAGCCGGCGGGATCGATCAACCTCACTGTGATCCGCTTGTAATAGACCTCGTCATACGAGATCTGGAAGTCGGAAGAGTACTCATTGACACGGGAAGCACGGTCAATGTAATCTTCCGCGACACTCTCAATCGGATGAGCATCGAACTCGGAGAAGTAACTCCAACGCCAAAACCGCTCACAGGCTTTTCGGGGAAAGTATCGATGACTCTCGGGTCGATTCAGCTACCAGTCATGGCCAAGGAGATCACAAAAATCATCGAATTCGCGGTAGTCGATCATCCTGCCATCTACAACGTGATCATGGGAACCCCATGGCTCAATGCTATGCAAGCTGTTCCATCGACGTACCACCCGGGTGTCAAATTCCCAACCCCAAACGGAGTCGCAGCTATCTGGGGATGTCAGAAACAGTCGCGACTGTGCTTCCTCGCGGAGCACAAGTTAAGGCAGATGACGACCTCTGCAATGGCAAATCGCAAACGCACGAAGATAGACAAATCTTCGACCAAAAACGTTTCAAGAAAAGACGATTTAACATCGTCTGCTGACGCAAACGCTTCGGGTGTCGAAACTCAACACGAGTCCGAAGCCGCCACTACGACTCAACCGGAACATCCGGAAGAGAAAGCTGACCCGGCCACGGTCATCACGATCAAGGTGGTCAGCACGGCGACAATCTCCGAGTAAAAATGCTCGCGGCATAAAATAGAACTACGAGATGGCTTGATCCTCGAAAGAGGTACGTAGGCAGCTCGTCGAAAGACGAGTTCAGCTATCCCCCTCTCTAAAAAGGGGGGGGGAGTGGGTGCGTATACTACCACATAGGAAAAGATGCGTTATTGTAATCGAGTTGTTTAGAGATTTCAAAAATTTTTACTACATTATGCGTCGCTCCTTTTTAAGACACTTGCGCTTTAATTAACGCAAAAGTATCAAAACACGCTTAGAAAATCTACAAACGTTAATACTCTTGTCAGCAGCCTCGTACGGCCCAAAATCGCAAAACAATCTCTCTTCAGCATTGAAAATATACGTATAGTCTTCGAAATAACTGCGAGACATCGCCAAGTTAACAGTCGAGACGATACGTACAAATTATCCGAACGCGACCACAAAAACCTTACACTCCGTTCGTCGATTGGCCCCGACGAACACATCAGTCGTCTTAAACAAACGCAACTTGATCACTCTTTTGATCTTCGAACGTCCAACACAAGGACGAAAGCGCGCTACAAAAAAAATCTGAAATTTTGGTCTAGCACTTCCAGTTGGCTTAAAAATTGTCTCTGGAAAGATGCTCGGTTCATGCCATACAAGTCATATAAGCTGAGAACCTATCGCGGACTCTAAAACGGTACGAATCAGCTAGAAATCGCAACAGGAAAATCGATAGCCGGTTAGTCACCGCACAAACCTTAAAACCGAGAGTAAGCCTAGGTCTTACCCTAAATCCATCGCATTGGTCTCAGACATCTCAAGACATGATATCTAAACGATACGAGATCCTAAAACATGTCTCTCCGTTCATATCTCTACGAAAAAAACTCACCAACAAACTAACAGATTGAACGCATCAACGAAGTTAAATATGAGAAAAAAACTCATGTTTACTTCAATCCCACTCGAAACAAAGTAACTCAAACAAACATCCATTATATAAACCGCATAGCGGTAGGGGTTCAAAGCCACCAACGGCCAGTCCCGATAAAAATAAAAACGGCCAAAACAGGCCCATACAAAGTTCGAAGGCCACACTTGGCCGCAAAATACTAGATAAGGGAAAAACTTCTTCCCGTCAAACACTCACAGATCAAAGTTGAAATTCCCGGACAAGGAAGCTCCAAATGCATCCGCGGGATAGTTCACTTCCTCATCATCACCGGCAAAATCAGTCGTGGTTTCTACGGTATCAGGAGAAACCGGGATGGGATCCCAGAATCCCTGAATCTTCCCATCGATCGGAGAAATGAGCGTCTCAGCGTGAGCATGATCCTTCATGCCACCCTTCATTAACTCCATCTCCCTCTCGAAAACATAATCATCCGCCCGCGTCTTCCAAAGGCTCCCGACTGAGCCACGACACTCACGGAAGTCGCCCAGCGAGTTGAAAGCGTCCTTGAGATCCCCGTACTCAACATGGAATTGAGAGGCGCGAGTCTTCATCACCTCGACAATTTCCCTCTTGCCCTTCTGTTCCGCCCTACGAACAGCCCTGGCATGATAACGAGGGAGTTGAGCATCTCGCGCCAACATCTCGTCTCGCATGCGAGCAAGATCCTTTTCCACCTTCTCCTCTTTAAAGCGATAGATCATGGCCTCTCTATGGCTCGCCTCAATGGCCGATCCAAGCAAGTTCAAGCCCTGTAAAATCGATTGACAAGTTATAAGAAAAAAAAATATATATATATAATAACGATCTTCAAAATTCTTAAAGCCTATACCCCATTGATGATACGAGATCCTTCCGCGACGACTTTCGGCCTCCCCGACTCGTTCGTGGCCGGAGGAGCATCGAAGCCCGACGGAAGACCAGAGAAGAAATCATCAAAGTCCAGAATAGGGACCTCGCTCGTACCGCTTCCATCGCCGAAAGCAAGGTCTGGATCCCATCCTGGAAGCATGCAATCGTCCACCGAAAACTCCAGGTCGCCGAGGTCGATTTCTTTCCCCTTCGAAGAATTCAGCCCCGTCGCGATCGTGGGAGCAGCGTCGGGACCTTGGTCATCAGGCTCGGAATCACTCCTTGTTTCTCCGCCCAAAGCAGGACTAGGATGCACAAACCTCAACGCCTTTTGAACTCTCTTTGGCGTAAAGGAAGTCCAGAAAAAAGGACTGTTCCTGAGCAGATCCCTCACCGCGATAATGTCCTCAAGAAACGGAGCAAGAGGATTGATGAAGGGACGATCGTTCGGCAACCTCCGGAACAACGGGATACAACTCTTCTCGACAGACGCAGCGTCTACACGAACGAAGAAGAAAAACTTCTTCCACGAGTTGAAGTTAGAAGTAAACCCCTTTACCACTGACATGAAGTCCCGAGGAACCAGCCTGTACGTGTCCGTATCCTTGATGATCTGCAACCTAAGAAGCGCTTAGAAGTGATCGACGGTGAGGGAGAGACCATGCTCGTAGCTAAGGATCAGGACTCCAATGAGGTGCTGGATGCCAAGAGGATTCAGGTGGCTTATCGCCACCCTGAAACGATCCAACACACGGACGATAATTTCGGGGATCGGGAACCACAAACGACAACGCACTACGAATGCTTCATAACAAGTAAAGTAACCCTCCGGGGGACCACTAGTGCGCTCTCCTTGACGAGGAACCCTGAACTCCACCGCATCCGAAATATGATAGAACGACCGCATGACCTCAAGGAATTCGCTAGTACTCCTACTTGGTGCACCTTCCTCCACCGGGCAATGGTTCATGACCGGGAACGATTTCTCTTTGGGAGGCGTGATCGAACCATAACACGCCACCCACCGTGCCTCGTTCTCGGCCGGGTCTACCGAATGAGAAACGAGTTCCATCTTTGGCACACGGAGCTCTTCGGAAACATTCGCAGGTAAGGACCCTTTCTTCAAACTCCTCTTCTTACTCGACATCTCGTGTTTTTCTTTTTTATCAAGAAGGAAATGATAGAGAGAAAGAGAAAGAAGAAAGAATTGTTCAAGAAACCTCTCTATGAGAATGAGTAAGTGTAAAGATTGTGAAGAAATTACCTCCCTTCTTATAGGCATGAGAAATTACTATTTACTTGCGGATTTTCGGACACGAACTTCGCCCAAATACACCAATCTCGTCCGAACTGGCCCTACCGCACGTTGGGATCTCACTAGAAATCCACGATCCTAACGAGCTGGGAGGCTAACTGTTGGGGTCGAAAATGGTTGCGACGAAGTTAACGTCCAAATCCCCGCAAAATACAAGTATGTCTTTTCGCAACAAATCATGCTCGGTCAAGAGAACGTCACAACGTATGTTCCCGAGATAAAGCTTCGTTCGAATTCTATTTAGAGCAAACATAAGCCATCGGAAACATGCCCAGACCAGTTACGGATAGGTCCGAGTATGACGATCGGAACACGGACAAACCAAGCTCGGTCATTACGCTACTACCGCACATGCACGCTGTCCGGTCGCTACGTAGCGACCGAGCGTCCGTTCCGCTTGGTCGCTACGTAGCGATCGAGCGTCCGTTTTGCTTGGTCGCTACGTAGCGACCGAACTTGAGCCGAAGCTCGGTCGCTACGTAGCGACCGAGCGTTTATTCCTCTCAGTCGCTACGTAGCGACCGAGCGTTTGTTCCGCTCGGTCACTATGTAGCGACCGAGCGTTTGTTCCCCTCGGTCGCTACGTAGCGACCGAGCATTCATTCCGCTCGGTCGCTACGTAGAGACCGAGCTCAAGCCGAAGCTCGGTCGCTACGTAGGGACCAAGCGTTCGTTCTGCTCGGTCACTACATAGTAACCGATCTCGAGCCGAAGCTCGGTCGCTACGTAACGACCGAGCGTTCGTACCGCTCGGTCGCTACATAGCGACCGAGCCCATACCAAAGCTCTGTCGCTACTGATAGACCGAGCATCCGTTCCGCTCTTTCGCTACGTACCGACCGAGCTCTTCCGAAACATCGATACAACATTAGTCCATGCATTCTCGTCTACCCTTCGATGCTATCTCCCGAAGACCGTAGCGAACCTATTTAACGTTTCCCGCCATTCTAAGTCGTCAATCAAACTTTACCGTAAAAACCGCGGAAAGTTCGTTCTTTATCGAAAGAAGCCGTAATAAACGCTTCGAGTCAGAAGACGGCCCAAAGGGACCTAAGGCATGAGTCGAGGCCCGGCTTATGATTTCTTAACTAACAGCCCGTAAGCCGCATGACGGTTTACGTTTGGTTCGCAAGGAAAGTAAATGTCAAGTTTCCGCGGATAAATACAAAATTTTGAAGATAATTACGAAGATCGGAAAAAATGGAATATCTCCATTTTTACGCTATGACGGCTTAAGGGCATAAGAGGAAAAGCGTAAACGGACCTAGGAGCCAGTATATAAGGAGTCCTAGGCGAGAAGCATGGGGGGATTTTTCTGAGAGCGAACTTAGCACTTAGAGCAATTAGGCATATTTTCGTTTTTGTTATTCGAGCTGCGACTCAACTAGGTTATTGCCATCTTAGGGTTTTAGAACTAGGAATCTCGCCGACAGCTCTCGTAGCCCAGGCTCTTACCTTGTTGTAACACTCAAACGCGAATTCAGAATAAGATCTACTGTGCTCTCTTTTCGATTTCTTATACTTTATTGTTGTTATTCTTGTGTTCTGATTGCTTGGCGTGTGGTATTACCAGATATCCGGGACCTCTGGGAAATTAGGGTTTTCCTAGTTTCCTAATTTAAACGGAAAGCAACAGTGCGAATTTCGGTTCCCACATAGACCATGGCTAAAAGTGGGTAAAATCCATGGTCTATCAATGGCGCATAGAAAATATTTGACAATCGCAGGAATGGGCTAGCACAAACCACAGTATGCGGTCAAATATAGTACTCCTGCTCAAGAGCCTAATCCCAGGAGGGATACGAAGTACTTATAATGCAAAGTACTGCCTGAGGAGCTTACACGCTTACTCTCAGGCAGGGAGCATATTAGATATAATGCAAAGGTACTGCCTGAGGAGCTTACATGCTTACTCTCAGGCAGGGAGCATATTACATATAATGCAAAGGTACTGCCTGAGGAGCTTCCACGCTTATTCTTAGGCAGGGAGCATAAATACAAACGCAAAAGTACTGTATTCAAACAAAGAGTTTGTACAGGGAGCGACAATGGGTATGAGACATAAAGAAGGAATGTGTAAGTGCAAGCCTGAGTATGCTGTCGAAACTACCTAAAACCCATGTGCAGCCTAAGACGCATCGGGGTCCCTAGAGTACCATTGTAAAAAGTACTTGTATTAAAACGCTACGTGCTACACAATACAAGGAACACATGGTATAATTATTGCAAAAGTATTGTGAAATACAGGGAGCAATTAAAACCATGCTTCTCCAGACGTGGAAAGCAACGAAGCCTAGTACTTGGGTCATAACACCCACACCAACACCCTCTAAGCCTGTTAGTGACTTCCTATAGAAGTAGAATACATCATAGGAACTCGATAGTGACCAGCTTCCGAGTGGCAGAATGCGAAATCCAAACAGGTACCGGGAGTAGTCTTCCCTAGGAAGGCGGAGTACGGTCCCTGCAAAACCAAATATTTCGGGTTCTTACCAACTCCGTGTAACACCCCCGAACCGTCCTAGGCATAGGTCAACCCACCGGCCAACAATCAAACAAGAACATGACCGACGGACGACCCACACCAAGGGTTGGAGATGAAAGGCCAACCGGCTAGCCAACAATCAAACAAGAACATGACTGACCGTCGAATCCAACACCATGGTCCGGAAGCGCTATGTGACGGGTTAGGGACGATCCGGCCAGAGTCACAAAATTTACTCCACGACCTCGACCAGTTCGTCTACTAACACGTCCCGCTGCGTCAAGGCACAAGGCTTTGCAACCTGTACCTAGAGTTAGCGTTTTCCGTTAGATCGAGGCCTAAAGCTTTTCAACACGTACCACGACCTAACGTTGTGTTAGACCGGACTAGTCAAATATCAGAGTACTCATGAAGCGCATATAAAATAATTACTTTTATTGATTTAAGAAATATTCATACATTGAATAATTCAAGACTGGGCCCGGCCTAATGCCAAATCGAGTCAACAAAACACAATTCACAATACCGTTTACAAAAGGCATGAAAATCTACACCGGCGGTCCTAACGTCCAGCACCATGCTATCCAATCATCCTTACCTAAAGCGACCTGCAAAAAGGACAACGGAGTTGGATGAGTAATCTAGTATTACTCAGTGAGCTGGCGGCCTCTACCCGCAACCTAGACTGTAACCCAGACAACCCAAAATAACAATCAATCTAGCCCTAGCATGCAATATAAGCTAAGGCTAAGCAAACCGTTACTAAGTTAGACTTGGCCTCCTGCCATAATCCAACTTCCAAGTAACGGGAACCTGCATTAAAACAAGTTAACAACCAATCCCTAGTTAACCATATATACGCCTGAGTTCAGTACTCATGTAGTGTTAGACACTTAGACTATACAAGTATCATGAGCCGGTCGACCAACAATCAAACAAGAACATGATCGACCAACCAATGATACCGCATAGCTTTAATATCCACCACCCTTCACAAGCAATCCGTCAAACACATACTGGCCAACGTCAGGCCTACACTAACAAAATACACACCAAGCCTAATCTGGTACCTAAACCAGACTTAGGACTTAATGTCAGAACCTGCAAACAAACCAATCAACAACCACAACCACAACAATAATAAGATAGTAACTACTAATGACTCGTTCTTACTCGTAACACCGTATATCGGTGCTACATTAACTCGAGGGTTCCATAACCCTCTACGACACACTAACACAACACTCTAACCTGGGCCCTGGTGACTTCGTGTTCCTCCTCTCTATCGGCAATATCCTATCTCCCTACCACAAAGGCCAGAAGAAGGAACTTTCAACCGACCGCGGCCCACAGTCCTTCGGGTCACCGCGCGACAGCCCACAGTCCTTCGGGTCACTGCCACATTACACCGTCGTGAAATCACTCAGCCATAGGCCATGACCCCGTCTATCTGAGTCTTCTCGATCCAACGAATAAGGGGTTTTCTTGAACCCGCTGAATACGAGGGCGAGGAAACACTAGTCCACCCCAAAATATACCTAGCATGGGCGGGTTTCGCACCTGCTGTCGGCATAACACACACTCGACACAATTATCCCTAGGAAAGACCTAAGGGACAAGACTCCAACCCAAAACTAAACAATATATAGGAGTCTACGAAAACATCAACCAATACTCGTAGTCCAGCCTATATGGCATAGGACCCGTAGTATCAACATCACAACCAGGAGATCGGCCTATATGGCCAAGATCCCTTAACAACAACATTATCACTAAACAACTCAACCAGTTAGTCACTCCCTTACCAAGAGATGACTAACCTCAATCAACAAGATTAATTTAACGAGCAAGCATTTAATTAAATCTACTCAATCAATCTACTCAATCAAACTGTTGCCCAGATAGTTCGGCCTCATGCTACGACACTATCTTTAAAGATAACGGGAACCTGCACTCAACCATATCAACACGCAAGAATATAGATCATGATGCATCCTAGTCCTAGTCAGGTTATTATCTCAGTCTTAATTCCATTTCATCTCAGCTAGCCCGTGCTAAACTGAGTCCGGTTTAATAAATAACCCCAAGGACTCTACCATGCAAGAATGTGAGCGTTCTACTCTATATGAATACTCGATCTTCCCTAAGTTCCAAGTGGAACTCAAACAAAACCAACTCACAGTGTTCTAGGCGAGAAGTGGCTGGTTGATCGGAGAGGACTTGGCCAAAACACAAAGGACGACTTGAATGGACTGGACTGAACCAATCTCGACTTCGACAGAACCTCGGCTTCACCATGAAGAAACTGATAGGCCTCGACAAACTGATCTGGACTCGGACAGAACCTCCTTGAGCTTCTGGACAGTTCTTCAGACTTCCCGGCGGAGTCTCGAGCAGAACTTCGACTGATCTGAACCTGTGGATCTGAACTAACTCCGGACAGCACCTCCACTTAACCTTCACAGAACATGACTGGCATGGATGGATTGATATGGACAGAGCTTCCGCGTCACAATCGTAGAGAATCGCCGATTGGACGGAATTGGCCTTCTCGGTGAGAATCGACTACACTCTAAGTCGACACTTTGATTCTCTCTCTCTTTCTTTATGGCCACGTTGACTTGATTCCCATCTGAGCTAATCTTCATTTGGTTGACCTTCCGTCGGACAGAACCTTCCCAAGGCGATGACTCAAAATCAGTAGAGAACTAATCTTGAAAACTCTCTTACTTTCTTTTTCTACTTCTTTCTCTCTCTCTAACCCACTTTTTTAACTTGCTTTTGAAAGGTCTGGATGAATGAAATGAGAAGGGGTCGTGGTCTTTATATAGGATACAGCAGCGAATCAGATTGAAGTTGGTGGCAGCCCGTGTGTCGGCTAGCATGGCTCCGGTTGCATGCGTCGCGGCACCTCGTGCTCCACATGGCAGTCAGCATGGACCAAAATCATGCAATGTGACACCTCTTCTCCTGCCTGGATGACCAGATGTCGATCAGCATTGATGGAATGCATGCGTCGCGACACACCGCTCCCTGCGTATCGATCAGCATGCTTCGGTTGCAGGTATCGCGACACTTCGTGCTTCAACATGTCATGCTGCATGTTCCTGCTTCATGCACGGCGACACCTCGAGCTTCTCTTGACACTCAGATGGTTAGAAAATTGCCACCACGTTCTTATCCCTTCTAATCAAGCCACCTCGAGCTTCTCGGTTCCTTTGCGCGATTTCGACCCTTCTTGTGAATTTCTGACCCGCGATCAATCCCGAATATTTTTCCGCTCCCATTCTGATTCTCTGAATATTTTTAATAGACTCCAGATGAATTCTGATATCCTGTAAAAATATTTCCCGAGCCTCCGGCTTCCTCGAAGAATTCCATAATACCGAAATTAGGGTTTTCGCCCAACTTCGGTTTTCCCGTCGTGCTTCAATCCCGTCGTGCTTTCTTCCCGTCCTGCTTAATTCCCGTCCTGCTTCCGACTTATAATGTCTTCAGAATAATATTTGACTGATACGAAGATATTCCGAGAAAACTTCGCAATGAAGAAACGTCGATCTTCAAAAACGTCGAGCTTCTAAACCGTCGTGCTTCAAAAATGTGATTCTTCCAAAACTGTCGTCTGATCAATCTAAGACATTTCTAACAATGGTAGAGCAGCTTATCTCAACTCATGCTTCACTCACGATCCATTCTTTGACCTTCTCGTACTTCAAATTTCCCGATCGATCTGTATTGCCCGCGACTCAACCACAAAGTTGATGCTCGACCAATCTTCTATTTTCTTCGATCCATGTTAAGTCTTAAGTGATCAAAACTTAACATTCCTTCAATTGCTTTGATTCCCAAAAGCTCGGCTCTGGATTCTGACTTTTGCTCTCTCGACCATTTTATCCCAAAGGGCGGGTTATCACATTCTCCCCCCCTTAATAGAGTTCGTCCTCGAATTCTTAGTTGCGCAATTGCTTAGCTTCACGAAATGTTACTCCTTGATGTGTAGTGATGATGTTCAGCTTTTGAAAAACTTCGTCTTGCGGTCTTGGTCATAAGATATGGTTCTTTGCTGGCTCGACTTTCTTTCGGTTTCTTTGGGTCTCCATAAACACTTTGGATTTTGAACGTGCTCCACCTTGATAACAACTCCTCCATAACTCCTCATTAGATAACTTTGTCTTGATCACTAGATGTGCTTCTTTATCGGTTGGCCTTAGATATCTCCCCTTGATTTCTTCAGTCTTCTTCTAGATTTTCTGATTCTTAACTCGCTCCATCTTAATACATCTCCATGCATTTCCTCGGTCTTGAATCCTTTCATTTCTTCACTTCTTGATTTCTCATGCTTCACTTAATCTCAACTCGTCTTCATAACTCTTTACTTTGCTTGCCCATGTCTCTTTGTGTATACTGTCTAAAGTTGCCATAATCGTCTTCATATCTCTTCACTCTGCCTTCCACTGTCCCTTGAGTGTCCTTCCCAATGTCACCACAATCATCTTCATAAATCTTCACTTGAATGATCACTGCGTCTTCTTCTTAGTTTTTACTTTGCTGCCCAACTAATTTCCCATGATACGATCTTGCCAATCTGCGCCTCTGATTACTCCAACCATTTCCTCGATCTCTTATTTCCCAGATACTGATGAAGTCCTTTCCCAACGAAGTCTTGTTTCTTTCCATCTGTCCAGTCCATACCACAGCCCAGTTCTCTGAATATGTCTCTCCTCTTTCGCTTCGGGTTTGGGTTTGGCCTCGAACTCCCTCCACTTTAAGGTTTTCATCCCTTAAAGTTCCGATCAACGAACACACTTACTCGCTGCAATTCAAAAGAACACTTCACACACAAGTTAGTAGACAACTAATCCCAACAGTCTACTAACAACAACCTAGCAATGCTAATCAAACAACCTAGCAATGCTAACCAGCAACCTAGCAATTCTAGATTCCACTATTTCAATCATAATTCCTTAAACAATAAATCTTATTGCTGGACGTGACAGGTTTCCCTAATGCCTTTTGTGACTCATTTTGACTCGATAAATATTTAAAACCGATTAAATCATGAGTTCCGGAAGCATGGACGAAACCATGCTCTGATACCACCTCTGTAACACCCCTGAACCGTCCTAGGCATAGGTCAATCCACCGGCCAACAATCAAACAAGAACATGACCGACGGACGACCCACACCAAGGGTTGGAGATGAAAGGCCAACCGGCTAGCCAACAATCAAACAAGAACATGACTGACCGTCGAACCCAACACCATGGTCCGGAAGCGCTACGTGACGGGTTAGGGACGATCCGGCCAGAGTCACAAAATTTACTCCACGACCTCGATCAGTTCGTCTACTAACACGTCCCGCTGCGTCAAGGCACAAGGCTTTGCAACCTGTACCTAGAGTTAGCGTTTTCTGTTAGATCGAGGCCTAAAGCTTTTCAACCCGTACCACGACCTAACGTTGTGTTAGACCGGACTAGTCAAATATCAGAGTACTCATGGAGCGCATATAAAACAATTACTTTTATTGATTTAAGAAATATTCATACATTGAATAATTCAAGACTGGGCCCGGCCTAATGCCAAATCGAGTCAACATAACACAATTCACAATACCGTTTACAAAAGGTATGAAAATCAACACCGGCGGTCCTAACGTCCAGCACCATGCTATCCAATCATCCTTACCTAAAGCGACCTGCAAAAAGGACAACAGAGTTGGATGAGTAATCTAGTATTACTCAGTGAGCTGGCGGCCTCTACCCGCAACCTAGACTGTAACCCAGACAACCCAAAATAACAATCAATCTAGCCCTAGCATGCAATATAAGCTAAGGCTAAGCAAACCGTTACTAAGTTAGACTTGGCCTCGTGCCATAATCCAACTTCCAAGTAACGGGAACCTGAATTAAAACAAGTTAACAACCAATCCCTAGTTAACCATATATACGCCTGAGTTCAGTACTCATGTAGTGTTAGACACTTAGACTATACAAGTATCATGAGCCGGTCGACCAACAATCAAACAAGAACATGATCGGCCAACCAATGATACCGCATAGCTTTAATATCCACCACCCTTCACAAGCAATCCCTCAAACACATACAGGCCAACGTCAGGCCTACACTAACAAAATACACACCAAGCCTAATCTGGTACCTAAACCAGACTTAGGACTTAATGTCAGAACCTGCAAACAAAGCAATCAACAACCACAACCACAACAATAATAAGATAGTAACTACTAATGACTCGATCTTACTCGTAACACCGTATATCGGTGCTACATTAACTCGAGGGTTCCATAACCCTCTACGACACACTAACACAACACTCTAACCTGGGCCCTGGTGACTTCGTGTTCCTCCTCTCTATCGGCAATATCCTATCTCCCTACCACAAAGGCCAGAAGAAGGAACTTTCAACCGACCGCGGCCCACAGTCCTTCGGGTCACCGCGCGACAGCCCACAGTCCTTCGGGTCACTGCCACATTACACCGTCGTGTAATAACACAGCCATAGGCCATGACCCCATCTATCTGAGTCTTCCCGATCCAACGAATAAGGGGTTTCCTTGAACCCGCTGAATACGAGGGCGAGGAAACACTAGTCCACCCCAAAATATACCTAGCATGGGCGGGTTTCGCACCTGCTGTCGGCATAACACACACTCGACACAATTATCCCTAGAAAAGACCTAAGGGACAAGACTCTAACCCAAAACTAAACAATATATAGGAGTCTACGAAAATATCAACCAATACTCGTAGTCCAGCCTATATGGCATAGGACCCGTAGTATCAACATCACAACCAGGAGATCGGCCTATATGGCCAAGATCCCTAAACAACAACATTATCACTAAACAACTCAACCAGTTAGTCACTCCCTTACCAAGAGATGACTAACCTCAATCAACAAGATTAATTAAACGAGCAAGCATTTAATTAAATCTACTCAATCAATCTACTCAATCAAACTGTTGCCCAGATAGTTCGGCCTCATGCTACGACACTATCTTTAAAGATAACGGGAACCTGCACTCAACCATATCAACACGCAAGAATATAGATCATGATGCATCCTAGTCCTAGTCAGGTTATTATCTCAGTCTTAATTCCATTTCATCTCAGCTAGCCCGTGCTAAACTGAGTCCGGTTTAATAAATAACCCCAAGGACTCTACCATGCAAGAATGTGAGCGTTCTACTCTATATGAATACTCGATCTTCCCTAAGTTCCAAGTGGAACTCAAACAAAACCAACCCACAGTGTTCTAGGCGAGAAGTGGCTGGTTGATCGGAGAGGACTTGGCCAAAACCCAAAGGACGACTTGAATGGACTGGACTGAACCGATCTCGACTTGGACAGAACCTCGGCTTCACCATGAAGAAACTGATAGGCCTCGACAAACTGATCTGGACTCGGACAGAACCTCCTTTAGCTTCTGGACAGTTCTTCGGACTTCCCGGCGGAGTCTCGAGCAGAACTTCGACTGATCTGAACCTGTGGATCTGAACTAACTCCGGACAGCACCTCCACTTAACCTTGACAGAACATGACTGGCATGGATGGATTGATATGGACAGAGCTTCCGCGTCACAATCGTAGAGAATCGCCGATTGGACGGAACTGGCCTTCTCGGTGAGAATCGACTACACTCTAAGTCGACACTTTGCTTCTCTCTCTCTTTATTTATGGCCACGTTGACTTGATTCCCATCTGAGCTAATCTTCATTTGGTTGACCTTCCGTTGGACAGAAGCTTCCCAAGGCGATGACTCAAAATCAGTAGAGAACTGATCTTGAAAACTCTCTAAAACTCTCGAAATAGCTCAGAACCTCTTACTTTCTTTTTCTACTTCTTTCTCTCTCTCTAACCCACTTTTTTAACTTGATTTTGAAAGGTCTGGATGAATGAAATGAAAAGGGGTCGTGGTCTTTATATAGGATACAGCAGCGAATCAGATTGAAGTTGGTGGCAGCCCATGTGTCGGCTAGCATGGCTCCGGTTGCATGCGTCACGGCACCTCGTGCTCCACATGGCAGTCAGCATGGACCAAAATCATGCAATGTGACACCTATTCTCCTGCCTGGATGACCAGATGTCGATCAGCATTGATGGAATGCATGCGTCGCGACGCACCGCTCCCTGCGTATCGATCAGCATGCCTCGGTTGCAGGTATCGCGACACTTCGTGCTTCAACATGTCATGCTGCATGTTCCTGCTTTATGCACGGCGACACCTCGAGCTTCTCTTGACACTCAGCTGGTTAGACAATTGCTACCACGTTCTTATCCCTTCTAATCAAGCCACCTCGAGCTTCTCGGTTCCTTTGGGCGATTTCGACCCTTCTTGTGAATTTCTGACCCGCGATCAATCCCGAATATTTTTCCGCTCCCATTCTGATTCTCTGAATATTTTTAATAGACTCCAGATGAATTCTGATATCCTGTAAAAATATTTCCCGAGCCTCCGGCTTCCTCGAAGAATTCCATAATACCGAAATTAGGGTTTTCGCCCAACTTCGGTTTTCCCGTCGTGCTTCAATCCCGTCGTGCTTGCTTCCCGTCTTGCTTAATTCCCGTCCTGCTTCTGACTTATAATATCTTCAGAATAATATTTTACTGATACGAAGATATTCCGAGAAAACTTCGCGATGAAGAAACGTCAATCTTCAAAAACGTCGAGCTTCTAAACCGTCGTGCTTCAAAAATGTGATTCTTCCAAAACTGCCGTCTGATCAATCTAAGACATTTCTAACAATGGTAGAGCAGATTATCTCAACTCATGCTTCACTCACGATCCATTCTTTGACCGTCTCGTACTTCAAATTTCCCGATCGATCTGTATTGCCCGCGACTCAACCACAAAGTGGATGCTCGACCAATCTTCTATTTTCTTCGATCCATGTTAAGTCTTAAGTGATCAAAACTTAACATTCCTTCAATTGCTTTGATTCCCAAAAGCTCGGCTCTAGATTCTGACTTTTGCTCTCTCGACCATTTTATCCCAAAGGGCGGGTTATCACACTCCGGGTCTAAAGATAACCTCAGGGTTATAATATCAGAACCCCCGGGTTATTAAGAACCTTCGGGTCCCCATGCAGTCTACGGGTCCCGAAAAGATCTCAGGGCCTGGAAAAGGTAAGCCTCCAGGTTCTTATATAACCCCGGGTTCAAAACAAGCTCCGGGTCTAGAGCAACCTACGGGTTCAAAACGACATCCGGGTCCAAAAGAAACCTCCGGGTTCAAAACGACCTTCGGGTCCAGAAGGAACCTCCGGGTTCCCAAATGACCTCTGGGTCTAGAACGAACCTTTGGGTTCCCAAATGACCTTCGGGTTCAAAACGACCTCCCGGTCCAGAAGGAACCTCCGGGTTCCCAAACAACCTCTGGGTTCATAACGACCTCCGGGTCCAAAAGAAACCTCCGGGTTCAAAACGACCTCCGGGTCCAAAAGTAACCCCCGAGTCTAGAGGAACCTCCAGGTTTCCAAATGACCTCAGGGTTCAAAACGACCTCCGGGTCCAAAAGAAACCTCCGGGTTCAAAATGACCTCCAGGTCTAGAGGAACCTCCGGGTTCCCAAATGACCTCCAGGTTCAAAACGACCTCCAGGTCCAAAAGAAACCTCCGGGTCTAGAGGAACCTCTGGGTTCCCAAACGACCTCCGGGTCCCGAGCAACCTCCGGGTCCCGAGCAACCTCCGGGTCCTAAATATGACCTCAGGGTCCTAAATATGACCTTAGGGTCTAAAGGAACCTCCAGGTTCCCAAATGACGTTCGGGTCCTTGCTCAACCACCAGGTTCTAAAGGTGACCTCCGGGTCTAGGGTAGCCTCCGGGCTCCAGAAATGACCTTCGGGTCCCAACAATATCTCCGGGTTCTGAAACAATACCACGGTTTCGTTCAATCCCAGGATCCAGCTATTGAATCTCCAGGTCCATAAGAGAGGCCTCCTATCTCTTGGGAAAAACTCACGAGTAACCCATCTACGGAAGGTGGAATGTGACGCATCCCTATACTCCAAGTTTACGAACCTAACACATCTAGTTCTGTCTGTAAGTCTTCCTGGACAAAAGTTCAACCAGCCTCCGATTTCCAGGACACAAGTCCATCCAGCCTCCGGGTTCCAAGACGAAAGTCCATCCAGCCTTCGGGTTCCAGGACAAGAGTCCATCCATCCTCCAGGTTCCAGGACAAAAGTCTGTCCAGCCTCCGGGTTCCAGGACGAAAGTCCATCCAGCCTCCGGGTTCCTGGACGAAAGTCCATACAACCTCCGATTTATGAAGAATCACATCCACAAGCCATGAGTTTCAGAATGATGTATCTCTAAATCTTCGGATTTTGGGAAAACATGCCCAGGATCCTCTGGGTTCCAAGAAAGCATGACACAAGTTCATCCGAGCATTGATTTTAGCCTACCTCTGGGTGCAGATTGCAATATTACATAGTTGAGAGTGGCCAAGAATCAATGGCAGAGTTCAACTAATGGTTCCACCTTCTTTACTCGACATGGGCACTACTGCTCACCGCAAACAACATGTCCAAGAGTTCTACTCCGGTACCAAGAATCAACAAGGTTATCTCCAAGTACCGAGACGAACACGCCGAACGTCCCTCTGCCGAAGGTCAGGGTACAATCCTAAGACAACGCA
Source organism: Brassica napus (assembly GCF_020379485.1). Taxonomy (NCBI): domain Eukaryota; kingdom Viridiplantae; phylum Streptophyta; class Magnoliopsida; order Brassicales; family Brassicaceae; genus Brassica; species Brassica napus. Next base: position 45,657,653 of record NC_063446.1, read on the forward strand.
AGAAGCTACAACTATAACATCAAAACCTCAAGGAGCATCAAGTATGCTAAACACAATAAGGAGACCGGTGCGAAGACCTGAATGAAAGTCCATTACAGCTTTTACAGGCTCAAGAGGTGCAAGCAAGGCCATCAGAATCAAGCATGAGAATCCTCAGTTTCGGCCTCCTGGTCATATTAAACCTCCTCATCCCCCTAATCCTTAGCCTCGCTAAGATTCTCCCTCTCAGAATTCCTGGGTCCTGACCCATACACTTCTCCACACGATTCAGAGAGCCTAAAGAAATGCAAACTGAAGTCCTACTTGAACTAAGGCCGAGTACAGCAACAGGAGCAGCACAAGGATCTGGGGTATGAGCGGAAGCATCACCCTTTATGCAGACGTTCCCGGCTTCTCCATCAAACTTTCGGCCAACTCCGACCAATCCCCACCATGGGGGAAACGTCTCATCCTTATACAGGAGAAGAAGAAAGTCTTACAGGCTCAACTTGATCCTACGCAACAGCGATGTCCGCCCTTAGAGCATTTACTAGGTCCTACATGGTGGTTCTTCCTGATTATCCACTTCCAGGCCATCGGAATCAAGGGTACAACTACATCCACGTGACCATCCTCACTAAGACCAAACACATGCCCATTGAAGCATGTCTGTAAGTCTATCTACATTCGTCCATGCTATGACATCATGCCCACTGGGTTCAGCGACGAATACACTACCTGATCTAGACCACGTGTCTGTATCGAGTCAAGGATTACTGCCCATTCTCCAGGGCATACATCTCCAATCAGGCTGTGAATTCTTTCAGACCGAGAGAAAGTACATCCGAGCACTATCGACGATAAAGTTTGTTGGCCCAGGCTACGAGCCGACGTCCTACTCCAAACTCAACGAGGAACTTGATACTACAGTGCAACTCACGAAGTCCTATGAAGAAAACCATGTTATTTCCTACCTTCAAACATGAAACCAAAAAATAAGGGGCAAACTGTTGGGGAAAAATATTCCATGAAGAGATTACTCCAGCTTCCGGCTTCCAGGTTCCTTCCTCCAGGTTCCGGGTTCCTGCCCCAAGGTCTGGGTCCCTGCCCCTGGGTCCGGATCCTGCTTCCGGCGTCCGGCTTCCAGGCCGAGTGATTTATCATGCCTAATGATAAATGGAAATCTTCCGTTAATAAGGAAGCCAACTTGGACAAGAAGGAATCTCCCTAAATCCGAGAGAAAGAGGAAGTATTGCAATACATATGACCTCCCTTAAGTAAAAAGGAAATATTCTATTATCTAAATATATAATGAATATTTCCAAATCCTATGAGGGAGGCACGACCTCCACCATAAATATAGGTTTGTAAACCTAAAGAAGGGGGTCTAAGACGTCCATAACCAGAGCTCACCAATTCTACAGCCGCCAAGGCAAGGTTTCGCTCCTAAAAGGCCATCATCATCTATAGGCTTATAACCGACGAATCCCTGCGATTACTGTCAACTAGATGAAGATATATGCTCCATGCAGCACGTCAACAACTCTACTTACTGGCTCAGACCACGATCTCCAGCTCATCAGCAGGGTCCCTCCATGCTCACTGAAGCACCTTGACACATCATGCTCACTGCAGCATATCGAAAGGTATACCATCTGTTCTGGCCATGTGCCCCCTAGAACAGATGACTCCTACCAACTACAGAGCTACGTGCTCCCAAGGCTACGTGCCCATTAGTCCATGCGCCCACTAGAACCCCGTGCTCCCAAGGCTACATGCCCATTAGGCCATGTGCCAACTAGAGCCCCGTGCTCCCTAGGCAACATGCCTCCATTAGGCTACGCGCCTCCATCAAGCTACGTGCCTCCATCAGGCTCCGCGCCCATCTAGGCTCCATGCCTCCATATACATGAACTACGAACGGCTTGATCCCTCACGGAAAGGTACGTAGGCAATCCCCACTGAAGGACGCAGCTATAAACCCAAACACTTTCCACGGTTCCACACCTAGATGCTCAGGGACCGCCCTTAATGGTCGGAACCATCAACTATAGATCAGGAGGCACCCAAGGACCAACCCTGGTAGTCGGAACCATCGATCATAGATCAAGAAGACCCTGGGATCTTCACTATCGGTAGGCGGCCCCCCGCCTAACGACCAATCTCCCCTGCTGCTACTAAGGCACTGACGATATATACTGGCCCATACCCATATTCCCAACACCCTGGGGCAGAAAGGCGATCAAAGGGGATCAGGTGTATTCCCGCTCCTGTACCAGACTACTCTGAAGGCAAAGACCAAGGTCTTATAGCAATTACAGAGTAAGCCTCCGGCTCATCACACTGAATAACCACAGGTAGGGGAAATGGACGACGTGCCATTAATCGAAGGAGACCAGACCCGACATCTCAAGATCGGCTCCAAGCTGACCGAAGGATTGAGGATAAGACTAGTAGACTTCCTCAGGTCAAACTCCGATTGCTCCGCTTGGTCCCACGCAGATATGCCTGGGATCGACCCGAAGATCATCATGTATACGCTGCAGGTGGATCCCCTACATTAACCCGTCAGTCAAAAGAGAAGGAAGTTCGCTCCCGAAAGAGACACAATCATCAACGATGAAGTCAGGAGCCTGCTTGGCGCAGGGTTCATTCGTGAGGTGCAATATCTGGAATGGCTAGCCAACGTCGTCGTGGTCAAGAAAATGAACGGGAAGTGGAGAGTCTGTATTGACTTCACGGACCTCAACAAGTCCTGTCCAAATGACCCCTTCCCGCAGCCTCATATCGACAAACTAGTGAACGCCACCGCGGGGAATCAGCTGGTGAGCTTCATGGACGCGTTCTCAGGCTATAATCAAATACTTGTGCATCCAGAAGACCAGGAGAAAACATCCTTCATGACGTCCAGAGGGATCTACAGCTACAAGGTTATGCCCTTCGGCCTAAAGAACGCGGGATCAACTTACCAACGGCTGGGAAACATGATGTTCGCGGACCAGATCGGGCGAACCATCAAGGTCTACATCGATGACATGCTGGTGGAATCCCTAGAGGTGGAGAACCACATATCTCACCTACAGCAGGACTTCTCCACCCTCCGGAAGTACAACATGAAGCTCAACCCAGCCAAATGCTCATTCGGAGACAGCTCTGGCAAGTTCCTGGGGTACATTGTAACCCACCGGGGCATCGAGGCCAACCCGGAGCAAATCAGGGCCATTCACTCAATCCCTTCCCCGAAGAACGTCAAGGAGGTTCAAAAGCTAATGAGAATGATGGCAGCCTTGAGCAGGTTCATCCCTAGACTCTCCGACAAATCACATGCCTTCTTCGGAACCCTCAAGAATCTAAGAGACTTCCAATGAACGGAAGAGTTCGAATCCGCTCTCCAAGAGATAAAGTCGTATCTCACCACTCCTCCTCTCCTATCCAAGCCACTATTCGGTGAAGTCCTGCTTCTATATCTAGCAGTTTTCGAACACGCCGTGAGCGCCGTTCTAGTCCGCGAAGAGGGAAACAAGCAGCTACCAATCTATTACGTAAGTAAGGCTCTCCTGGACGCGGAAACCCGCTATAACCATCTAGAGAAGCTGGCCTTAGCCCTGATAGTCGCCGCTCGCAAGGTCCGACCCTGCTTCCAGGCTCATCCGATCATGGTTCTTACCTCCTTCCCAAGTTGGTCCTCCAGAAGTCTCCGGACGCCTAGCCAAATGGGCTGTGGAACTAGGGGAATACGACGTAATATTTCGACTTTCCATGGCTATAAAGTCACAGGTCCTAGCGGACTTCGTGGCTGAATTCTCCCCTGCCTTGCTCCCAACTTTGGAGCTGGAGGTACGCCTCCGAGGCGAAACTAAGGAAGAGGGAGAATGGATCCTGCACGTTGATGGATCCAGTGACGTCAGAGGAGCTGGAGTGGGGATAGTGCTTACCTCGCCAATGGGGAACACGGCCTCAGGGACCGTAAGATGCAACTTCAAAGCAACCAACAACGAAAGCCAGTATGAGGCCCTAATAGCAGGTCTAACCCTCGCCCACAAAATGGGGGTAGAGAACATCCAGGTTTTCGGCGACTCCCAGCTGATAATCAAACAGGTACAGGGAGAGTACCAAGCAAAAGAAGACAGCATGATCCAGTATATGGCGGTTAGCCAATGGCTAATAAAGAAGTTCAAGAGCTGCAAGCTCACTCAAATCCCCCGGGAACAAAACTCGCAGGCCGATGCACTGGCTAATATGGGGTCCGCCCTAGAAACGAATAGCCAGATGATTATCCCCTTGCTTGTGCTTCAATGGCCAACCATCCTGGAGGAACCTCCGTCAGAGGAGGTCTCCGCCGTCGAAGAAGGCGAAACATGGATGACCCCCCTAGCCCAGTACCTGGAAACCAACATCCTCCCGAAAGATCGCAACGAGGCCAGGAAAATCAAAAAGCGAGCCGAAAGGTATTGTATCTCCCAGGAGAAGTTGTACCGAAGATCCTTCTCTGGCCCGTATCTGAGGCACGCTCCAGTCACGCTCCAGTCTCCAATCTTCCCCCGGAGAATCTCAAGTCCATAAGCTCACTGTGGCCCTTCAGGAAGTGGGGCATGGACATAGTAGGGAAATTCTCTATGGCACCGAGGAAAAAGGTCTTCCTTTTAATAGTCACTGACTACTTCTCCAAGTGGGTCGAACCAGAAGCGCTCAGTCGCATAACATATCTCCAGATCCGCAAATTCTTGTGGACCTACGTAATAACTCGCTTCGGGGTCCCCCATGAAATTGTCACCGACAATGGACCCCAGTTCACGAGCCACAACTTCAAGGAGTTCTGGAAGGACTGGGGCATAAAACTAACTTTCGCCACACCCCGACACCCCAGTCTAACAAACAAGCCGAGTCCACGAACAAAACCGTGGTCAACATGCTTAAAAAGCGATTGGAGGGCTCTCACGGGAAATGGGCAGAAGTACTACACGGAGTTCTATGGGCCTACCGAACCACTCCCAAAACAGCAACAAGGGAAACTCCCTACTCGCTGGTCTATGGCTCTGAGGCCATTATACCTACAGAGATGCACATAAGAACAACGGTCTCCGGATCCACCTCTCAGGAGGAGAACAATGTGCTGATGGCGCTAAGCCTCGACCTACTCGACGAAAAAAGTGAGACCGCTCGGCTAAGAAACTGGTCCTACCAGCAAGACGCCGCCAGGACGTACAACAAGAAAGTCAGAACCAGGACCATCTAGCAAGGGGATTGGGTTCTACGACGAGCTGAAAAAACAACGGGGAAACTCACCCCCGGGTGGGAAGGACCCTATAAGGTCATCGAGGTACGGAGAGGCGCCTATAGGCTGCATGATAGCAAAGGTAAAATACAACCCAACTGCTGGAACGCCCTGCACCTCAAAGCCTATCATTTTTAATATGGTCCCCGGACCATGATTTCTATACTACTATATACTATTTAAGCATCATGATCTCCTACTTCTATGTATGCTAAACTTCTCCGGGCAAAGCTTATAATAAAATAGTTCCGACTATAAAGGCAGAAGGGAAATCATTATACTTAAAGGGGCATACGAGCTGGATCAGGTCTCCAGAGACCTCTGTTCCAGGCCAACCTTTGCAAAGGTGGCATGACCTCCGGGCACGCCCACAAAAAAAAAACCAAAACGGGTATGAGACGTAAAGCAGGAATGGGTATGGGTATGCGCAAGCCTGAGTATGCTGTCAAAACTACCTAAAACCCCTGTGCAGCCTAAGGCGCATCGGGGTCCCCAGAGTATACATGTGAAGAATACCTGTATTAAAATGCTACGAGCTACACAATACAGGGAACACATGGTATATATTCATTGCAAAAGTACTGTGAAATACATGGAGAAATCTAAACCCTGCTTCTCCAGACATGGAAAGCAGCAAAGCCTGGCACTTGGGTCATAACACCCACACCAGCACCCTCTAAGCATGTCAGTGACTTCCTGCAGAAGTAGAATACAGCATAGGAACTCAATAGTGGCCAGCTTCTGAGTGGCTGAATGCGAAATCCAAACAGGTACCGGTAGTAGCCTTGCCTAGGGTGGCGGAGTACGGTCCCTGCGAAAAACAAAATATGAAGGTTCCAAAGGAACCCCGTGCCCTTATGCAAGCCCCCTATCTCAAGAGGAAACCCAAGGTTCCCCACATGATTTCGGGTCCTATGTATAAAATCTAAGGAAGAACCTGGCCTCAGGGTTCCAAAGATAAAAAAGAAGCTAAAACCCCTATGCAGCCTAAGGCGCATCAGGGTCATTACAACTTCAAAGAACCGCCGGGTTCCAGATCTCCGGGTTTAAGGAAGAAACCTTCGGGTTCCTATACAGCCTCAGAGGCTTAATTCATGAAAAAGGATAGAACCCCTGTGCAACCTAGGGTGCATCGGGGTCATTACATCCCTAAAGAACCTTCGGGTTCCCATACGACCTCAGGGTCCAAATACGCCAAGGTCCTGTTATGATCTCCAGATCTAAAGGAACACCCCGTGCTCTTACACGACCTCAGGGCCCAATCTCGAAAACCTCCGGGTTCCAACCAGATCCCCGGATCTATCATAGAATCTACGGATTCCTACACCGCCTGCGGGCTCCAGTCTCGGTCCCAGGATCTAGAGAAAGGACCTCCGGGTCCCGAATAAGACCTCATGGCCTAGGGGAACCTTTGGATCTCAGGATCCAAGGAGAATCTCTGGGCTCCTCCGCGACCTTCAAGTCTCCAAATGACCCCCGGGTCCTCATGAAACCTCCGGGTTACAAGATCAATCTCCAGACTCCAAGAGTCCGTATTCTAGCCTGAAATCCCTGGGTTCAGAGCCCATCTCTTCAGGCCCAATAGCAGTCTCTTGGTTCCCAACAGTGACCCCTTGGTCCTCATGGAATCTCCGGGTCCGGGGCATCCTCTCTGTCTAAACAGAGATCTAGATCCATCCCTCAGAATTTTAACTCCTGAGCCCACGATTCTGAAGGACGCACCCTGCTACCTCTCAAGAAAAAGATCATCGATGAAAAATCTTGCTTCGGAAATGAGTCTAGTACGCAAATAAAAATCCAAAGGCGTTCTTTTAAGAAAAAAGGGGGAGGCCACAGCAGGGCCATCGTCTTACAAAATAAAAAGGCACGAAGGCCCGCAAATAAGTTTTAAACCCTCGCAGAGGGCAGTTACAACAAAAGAAACCCTGACAAGGGGTTAAGAGTTCTTCAAGAAAGACTAGGGGTCGGATGGAGGATCATCAGCAGTAGGATCCAGAGTCTTCTCTATGGCAGTCCTGCTTGGAATCACTGGCTCTCCCTCGAAGGAAGGAGCAGGGAGACCCCGATACTCAGCCTCGGAGGTATTCACCATCTTGTACAGCTCTAACGCGCCTTCGGATCCCAACTGTCGATCTGATGATTGAGCCACTCCCTCATTAGCTCCCAGCAAGCCACCACTATGGCGCCGCTCACCGCCATAATCTTCTCAACGTCAAAGGTCTCCGCGGCGCATCTCAGATCGCATACCTCCTCCTCCCGGTGCTCCAACTGCTCCCTCAGAGAGATGTTCTCTGCTGAGCCAACGAACCAGCTTCATCTTGGTTTCTCATCTTGAGCTTCAAAGTCTTGGTCTCCTTCTCCTTGGCTAAGACATTATCCTTCTCCTCACGGAGCTGGGAAGTCAACTCAGCTAGGTCAGCCTTGAGTGAAGCATGATCACCCATCCTCTCACCAAGATGGAACAGCTGGGACATTTCCTGCAAGAACAAGTTGATCGTTAGTAAAAAAAAAAACAAACGAAACGCCAAAAGAGAACAACGTGTTACCTGGAGGAGATCACCCTGGATGAATTGGATGGAGGCTGAAGAATCCCTCTCCGGAAGAACCACCGGAGTCAGAGGAAACACCTTAGTGTTGAGATTAGCCAAAACAGTGGCTGGATCGCTCGACGACGATAGAGAGACCCTCGGGGTAGATCCCGAAGCCTTGGATTTCTTTTTCAAGGAAGAAGTTAGAGCAAGCGCGGCCTGGCGTTTGTTGCCCTTGATGAATTGGACCTCATCGTCGTTCTCACTAAGGACTGCCTTCTTGGGAGCAGTTTTCTTCGCCGACATGACCTCCAAAGCCCTCTTATACTCTGCCAACGCCTCCTCACCTTTGGATCCCGACATATTACCTGAAGCATGGCACTAATACATCTCAGCGAGCTGTTCACTGTAAACGAAAAGAAGAGATCAGAGCTTACCCCATATGTTGCATGATAGACCATGGATTTGACCCACTTTTATCCATGGTTTATAAGTATTTTAACTACTAATTATTATATTATAGAGTCCATTTAGAATATTTATAGGATCAGAAGTGATTTTGAGATAAGTGATGATTTTGGAGCATTTTGGAAATATTTGGAGCAAGCACCCGAGATGACCATCGAGCCTGACCATCGGTCGATATTGAAGCGCGCAGGGAAGCGCGCAGAAAGCCCGTTTGGTCACAGCCGACTTGAAGCCCAAGTCTTCTCCAATTTACAAGATTACCCCTGACGAATTTTAACCTAATTATATAAGTTTTGCCACCATGTTAGAGGCAAAGTGTGCTTTCTTGTTTTATTATTTTCACGGCAAGGTTTTCTAGGATTTTGATAGATTGGAGAGAAGATCCAAAGTTATAATTTGTGATTGGAACTCCTTTAATATCTATTTACTATTCTAATGAAGTATTCTTACCTAATTGCTGCTATGAATTGCTTAGCCATGTCTGAGTAATTCCATTGGTAGATTTTAGGGTTTAAATAGGTTATGAGGGATTAGCCCCAACTATAGATTGCTGAGTTGTGATAATTGTCATTAGGATTGTTCATTAATGCATGTTTCAAGATTAGCTACCTTGAACTTGCCCTAGGATTGATAGATAAAAGCGAGAGCTTCATTCTGGAAAGAGCTTCGAGAGATGAGCCAAGCTACATATGTCTTCCTTTACATGCTAGCTTATTCACACAGACCAAGCTAGTACCAGAGATCTACACCAAGGACGAGATCAATGAGATGTTTTATGGAGTCTGTGGAGCCCAAGAGAAGTATGAAGGTGATTTCCAGATGAAGCTTGATGGTGTCTACCATCCACTAAAAGATAGCATCGGTTGGTTAACTACATGCATGGAAGAGATGAGGCACGACATAGCCAAAATTCAGCAAGCGACCGACGCTTCTCGCCATACATCGATCGACATAAGACAACATGCATCGATCGATAATCCCTTACCAACATCGATCGACCATCGCTTACCAGCATCGGTCGACAACATTCCACCACACTCACCTCCGATGAAGTCTCAACAAGATTTTCACACCAGAGAAGAGATTGATCAGTTGGTAGCAGAGATCTATAGAGCTCTGGACATTACAGAAGATAGACTAGATGGGAGATGTGATGACATCTACTTCCCAATGGATCTTAGCATTAGTGCTTTGACTTTCAAGATTGAAGCTATACAAGGGGAATTGGTGGAGATTCAGAGTTACATTTCCCGCCGACCAGAAGCATCCGCATCGATCGACAGACGCAACAATATATCGACCGACATTCGTAGACAGACATCGGTCGACGAAGCTACAAACCGAGGCCGGCTAGTAGAAAAGGTGAAATCCGACATGTCTGACACACATTACCATGGAGAGGAGATCTCAGCTGACACTTACGCCACACTTAGAAGACATCAGTTCAACCTTGAGAGTCATGAAGATAGATTGCAGAGAATGGAAAACACAACTGCAACAATGAAAGAAAAATGGCGCAGAGGGGATGAAGCAATGAGAGACTTCACTGGTACATGCTTCAACAAGCGCAGAGAAGAGACGGATACTTGTTTTCCAACAAGTTCCAGTTTTCAACACTACTAGCCCAATCACCTCCAAAAGTCAAGCTAAATGACAATAACAAAACGCTGAGTGGGAGGTAACCCACTATTAGGTAATATCTATTTTATTTTTATTAATATACTATTTATGTTGGTTTTTAATTATTGTAGGTAATTAAAAACAAAAACAAAAAAAAAGAGACGAGTAGACGATTGCCGTGAGTATCGACCGAAGAGAAGCTGTCGACATCGATCGACATTGCCTTACATGCCACGACCGATATCAACATCCTTACATCGGTCTACATCCATTCCGGTCTGGTATATCGTTCTAACTTGTTGCATTGAGTCCTTATGATTTAGTTATCACCATAACTCCGACTGAATTTACACTGGGGACAGTGTAGTTTAAGTCTGGGGGGAGGTTTACTGATAGTAATTTATTTATGAGTCTTATTAAAACGTTTTTCAAAAAGTTTTTATTTAGTCAAGAAGGGGGTAATGAACTTTTAGATTTTTGCTTGTTATCTAACCACTCTTTAGCACCATTCTAGACTTACTGATTGCAGATAGTACTAAAGATATTAAAGTGGATCAACCTGTCAACAATTCACACTTGCTGAGATTGTTTGAAGGAACCAAAGCTCACCTCCAACACTAAACTTGACACAACTGCTTGTCTTGGGGCTTGGTATACATGGGATCGGATTCTTCAAACAAGTCTCGAAGGTAAAGCCTTGTGTAGATATATTTATCACCATTTCTCTCTCTATTTTCGAATTATAGATAGATAGATAGATAGATAAATATATATATATATATATATATATATATATATCTATTAGAGATTTATTAGGAAGGAATTCGAACAGGATTTGGTGGCTACAACCATTAAGTCTTGCTTCATAAGAATTCTATAGGTAAAGGATTAGAACAGGAATTGGTGGCTACAACAATTAAGGCTTGCTTCACAAATAATCCTAGGATATATGTCAAAAAGAAGTGAACAGGACTTGGTGGCAACCACCATTAAGGCTTGATTCATGGAAGCCTATCCAATCTTGGTCAATGATTTTACAAATATAAGCAGACTTCGACTAAGAGAGAAAATTAGTAGAGAGAGAGGATAGGAACTAATGTTTACCTGCAGGTCCAGATACTTGTTTGAAAATCCTTGCATTCTGTGATCGATACCCCCAAGGTAAAGCCTACACTTTTATTTATGCTAAGAAATGAGGTTGGTAGAGGGGAATGTCAGACAAGATTTGCTAAGTTGTTGGCTAGATGAATTTGGTTGCTAAGCTAGAATATGGTATAATGTGCTTTTGTGATTAGGACTTTTTAGATATGGATTGCAATATTGTAGAGGTGATGATTCTATGTTTTAAATCATGTGAGTCTCTGCTATTTTCAAACCTCTTTCAGAGAGACTGTCTCTTTGTTTTGCTTGAGGAAAAGCAAAAGGGTAAGTCTGGGGGAATTGATAGACCATGGATTTGACCCACTTTTATCCATGGTTTATAAGTGTTTTAACTACTAATTATTATATTATAGAGTCTATTTAGAATATTTATAGGATCAGGAGTGATTTGGAGATAAGTGATGATTTTGAAGCATTTTGGAGATATTATTTGGAGCAAGCACCCGAGATGACCATCGAGCACGACCATCGGTCGATATTTAAGAGGAATAATCGATCGATGTTCATGTCTTGACATCGATCGACAGCGAAACACGCAGAAAGCCCGTTTGGCCACAGCCGACTTGAAGCCCAAGTCTTCACCAATTTACAGGATTACCCCTGACGAGTTTTAACCTAATTATATAAGCTTTGCCACCATGTTAGAGGCAAAGTGTGCTTTCTTGTTTTATTATTTTCCTGCAAGGTTTTCTAGGATTTTGTTAGATTGGAGAGAAGATCCAAAGTTATAATTTGTGATTGGAACTCCATTAATATCTATTTACTATTCTAATGAAGTTTTCTTACCTAATTGCTGTTATGAATTGCTTAGCCATGTATGAGTAGTTCCATTGTTAGATTAAGGTTTAAATAGGTTAGGAGGGAGTAGCCCCAACTATAGATTGCTGAGTTGTGGTAATTGTCATTAGGATTGTTCATTAATGCATGTTTCTAGATTAGCTACCTGTAACTTGCCCTAGGATTGATAGATAAAAGCGAGAGCTTCATTCTCATCCTGAAAACATTCTAACTGAGCTAAGTTTCTTGCTATGAGTAAGGCGAGAGCTGATCTAGTGAGCTTAGTAAGCTACCATTCAACCCGCGCATAAAGCTTAACTAAAAGCATGTCGATCGATATCATTATGGAATAATCGATCGACGGAGCGAAAGGATCATCGATCGATATCCCTATAGGATCATCGATCGATATCCCTATAGGATCATCGATCGACACTTTCTAATTGATCGACAAACGATAGTTGAGAACATTAGATATAGTTAATCGATAAGTCCAAACATGCGAAAGCTGATAGACTTGTTGACTAAGTAGTTGAGCTTTACATTATCATGCATGCAACTCATTAGGCATCTGTAGGATTATAATCCCATGTTTCCTGAATAAAAACCCTAAGTCTAGCTATTTCCTTTTAAGAACCAAAACCTCAACCAATCAATTGAGCATACAGTTGCTTGATAAAAACTGCAATTTACATTTAAATCATTAAAACATCCTGCTTAACAAATCATATTAGATTTCTTAGGTTCCCTAGCTCCATGTGAATTCGATCCCTAAGTACTACAACTTGACCTCTTATTTGAGAGAGTATAAATCACTCTTTAGGGTAATTTGAGTGGTATCACTGCAACGCTCCAATGCGTCTTTTCTCACAAGAAAAGGGACCTGACGACGCTCAATGGGAAGCTCTAGCACCTGCTTGATCGTCCTCTCTCCCAAAGAAGGATCTACGCTAGGAATATCTGCAAAAGAAAACAAGGATCGTCAGTCTCATATGACAATCACTACCCTCGTGACTCTTATCACCCACCAGCTGTGCACCAAGTAGTGGAGAAACCCGGGAGGTACATAAAAAGCAAACTTCTCGGTCCAGCGACCATCGAAAACCGGGAGACGCCTTCTCTTCTTCTTCGCGATCTTCTAAACTGGGAGCTCTCCGCCGAGAGGGTGCAGATGGTATCTCCTTTCCCCACCGTTCATGGGGGTGATAGCATATGAGTATAGAACCTCGGCGACCCCGACTATGAGACCTTCGAGATCACCTAGATTTTGCAGGGCTATCAGAAATCTCCAGGAGGGAGGATTCAGCTGACCTGGAGAGTTCTACAACGCCTCCGACACCTTTGCCACCAGCGAAGGAACTCAATCTCTGAAACCCGACTTAAAAAACCCCTTATACACAGGGACCTCATGGGCCTCAAAATCCGAGACCCTATCTATGGGGCCAGGGATTCTGATGATAACATCATCGAGAAGATGATACTTCACCCGCTAGCTTGCGACTTCTTCCACTCTTATCAACGAAAGAGGGCCCACCCGGAGGAATCTATCTATCTCCGGGGACAGCGAAGCAACGCCGGTAACTGCGCGGCTCATTTTTTCAACCTCTGTGGTAAGATCTAGCGAAGAACCCGAGGAGTCCATCGATTCTGAAGGACCAGCACTAGATCTCTGCTTCTTTGACCTAACTCTACCACCTATAGAAAAAGAATCTAGGGCGAGATCTGGCTTGGATTTCATCTTAGAGATCTACAAGGGAATCCGGAGGAAAGGAGTCGAGAGAAAAAGAGAGAGTGAAAGGGAGATAATACCTGAAATGAAGGACTGAGCTTGAGCAAATGAAGATTGCAGAGAAATTCTAAGAGAGAGAGAGAGAGAAAATAGGAAAGTCGGAGAGCCGCTAGGCGGCAAGAGAAAATGGAGGGGGTAATAAACCCTAGGAAAGTCCCCACGCGCCACAAAAAGGACGCCACGCGAGGGAGCAAACTTCGAGGCTTCATCATGGCCATTCCCTTTCTCGCCACGAACGGAGATCTGAAGACTATAGGGGATCTAGAGTTCGGTCTGCGATCTCTGATGAACTCACGCGCCCTTTTCTTCTCCGCATCAACGCACAAGCTCCTCCTCAGGAAACATCAGAGATCCAGGCTCCACCGTCTCCTAGACGCCATCAGAAGCCCAGAGCTTCTCCGTCTTTGGCAAGAAGTCAGCGGTTCTATAGCACCAGGCCCCGGTCTGGAATAGGGGAACTGGTCCTCCCCCGGGTTCAGATACTGGACCGATGTCCTGCCAAAAGGAAGCCTGCTGAGAATGAGCAACTCCGGTTGGCTTGAGTGCATAGGTTATTCCCCGATTTCGATGACGAAATCGAGCAATAAGGGGCAAACTGTTGGGGAAAAATACTCAGGTATTGAATTCCTCCAGTCCCCATGTAGGACACCGACCTCTAGGTCCCCGCTAAGAGGAACCCTGGTTCCCCGCTATGGAGTTCTACGGGTCCGGTCCCTGGGACCGCCCCCCTTCCCCCGGGAAAAGAAAAACTTCTGATAAGGAGAACCTTCCATATTTCCGAATATGGAAGAGTTTAACCTACTACAACCGACTAAGGCCCGCCTTAAGAAGACTATATGAAGGGAATCTAAAATCTAAAGCAAGGGATCGACACTTCAAGACTTAGAGATTATAGCTAGGCGGCTAGGACTAGGGTTTATACACCACTCATTGTAGTACCGGCTTGTTCTATCTAATAAAACATCTCTTCAACTGTATTTCTCTCAAATACTCTATACGAAATCTATACAATAACCAGCCTTGTCCATCGTTCTGTGGCACTCACAAATATCCTACACAAAAATATCCTAACAGAGTGATACATGTCATATCGGGCGGTTCGGAGATCAGCGGCATAAGCCACGTAGTCGCGAAGAAGAGCACTTGGAACGCCAAGCACGGCCTAGAGGCAGCCAAGTCAAAACGCCTGCTCATGGGTACGGACGAAATAAGTTTCATGGCCAAGGAGCAGGAAAAGGTTCTCACCCCACATCATGACGCCCTGGTCATATCGCTCACTGTAGCGAACTGCCTGGTGAAAAGGATACTGGTAGATAATGGAAGCTCCGGCAACATCATCTTCCAGGTCGCATACAAGGATCTGGGGCTGGAGGAAAGCGTTCTAACTCGTAGGATAACCCCACTCATAGGGTTCAGCGGAGAAGTCAAGCAGACCGCCGGAGAGGTGACTCTCCCAGTGTACACTGAAGGGATCAACATGTCAACCAAGTTCCTTGTTGTTGACTGCAATTCATCATACAATATGATCCTGGGACGGCCTTGGATTCACGGCATGGGAGCCGTCTCTTCGACTCTTCACCAGATGGTGAAATTCCCTACGCCTTGGGGAATAAGGGCAACCAGAGGGGATCAAGAGTATTCTGGTTCCTGCTACCAGACTACCTTGAAGGGAGAGACCAAGGTCTTATAGCAATTACAGAGCAAGCCTCTGGCTCATCACCTTGAGGAACCGGAGGTAGAAGAAATGGACGACGTGCCATTAATCGAGGGAGACCAGACCCGACATCTCAAAATCGGCTCCAAGCTGACCGAAGGAGTAAGGAGGAGGTTAATAGACTTCCTCAGGTCTAACTCCGACTGCTTCGCTTGGTCCCACGCAGATATGCCTGGGATCGACCCATAGATCATCATGCACAAGCTGCAGGTGGATCCCCTACATCTACCCGTCACACAAAAGAGGAGGAAGTTTGCTCCCGAAAGGGACGCAATCATCAACAATGAAGTCAAAAGCCTGCTCGGTGCGGGGTTCATTCGCGAAGTGCAATATCCGGAATGGCTAGCCAACGTCGTCGTAGTCAAGAAAAAGAACAGGAAGTGGAGAGTGTGCATAGACTTCACATACCTTAACAAGTCCTGTCCAAAGGACCCCTTCCCTCTGCCTCACATAGACAAGCTGGTCGACGCCACCGCGGGGCTTCAACTGATGAGTTTCATGGACGTGTTCTCCGGCTACAATCAAATACTCATGCATCCGGAAGACCAGGAGAAAACATCTTTCATGACGTCTAGAGGGATCTATTGCTACAAGGATATGCCATTTGGCCTAAAGAACGCTGGACCAACCTACCAGCGACTGGTGAACGTGATGTTTACGAACCAGATAGGGCGAACCATGGAGGTCTACATCGACGACATGCTGGTCAAGTCCCTAGAGGCTGAGGACCATATATCTCATCTGCAACAAGCCTTCTCCACTCTCCGGAAGTATAACATGAAGCTCAACCCAGCCAAATGCTCATTCGAGGTCAGTGCCGACAAGTTCCTCGGGTACATTGTAACCCACCGGGGCATCGAAGCCAACCCAGAACAAATCAGGGCCATTCATTCGATCCCTTCTGTGGGAACCGAAATTCCCACTGTCGATTTCCGTTTAAATTAGGAAACTAGGAAAACCCTAATTTCCCAGAGGTCCCGGAGATCTGTTAATACCACACGCTAAGCAATCAGAACACGAGATATCAACGGCAAAGTACAAAAATCGTAAAAAGAGAGCAAAATAGATCTTATTCCGAATCCGTGTTTGAGCGTTACAACAAGGTATAAGCCTGGGCTCGAGAGCTGTCGGCGAGATTCCTAGTTCTAGCAACCCTAAGACGGCTAAACCTAATTGAGTTGCAGCTCGAAATAACAAAAACGGAAATATGCCTAAATCGCTCTAAGTGCTAAGTTTGCTCCGAAAAATGTCCCCCTCCATGCCTCTCGCCTAGGACTCCTTATATACTGGCTCCTAGGTCGGTTTACGTTTTTTCTCTTCTGCCCTTAAGCCGTCATAGCATAAAAATGGAGATATTCCATTTTTTCCGATCTTCGTAATTATCTTCAAAATTTCGTATTTATCCGCGGAAACTTGACATTTATCTTTCCTTGCGAACCAAGCGTAAACCGTCATGCGGCTTATGGGCTGTTGGTTAAGAAATCGTAAGTTGGGCCTCGAGTCATGTCTTAGGTCCCTTTGGGCCGTCTTATTACGACTTCTTTCGATAAAGAACAAACTTTCTGCGGTTTTTACCGTAAAGTTTGATCGATGACTTAGAATGGCGAGAAACATGAAATGGGTTCGCTACGGTTTTCGGGAGATAGCATCGAAGGGTAGACGAGAATGCATGGACTAATGTCGTATCGACGTTTTGGAAGAGCTTGGTCGCTACGTAATACCGACCGAGCAAAACGGACGCTCAGTCGCTACGTAGTGATAGCGACCGAGCTTGGCTCGAACTCGGTCACTGTGTAACGACCGAGCGGAACACGCGTTCGGTCGTTGCGTAGCGACCTTTTTTGAGCTCTTGTCCGATGTCTCGTGTTTCCTCCGCAAAGCTTTTCGTAAGAAAGAATCTATTTCGAAAAAGTATTTGTCGAAGAGAGCTCTCATTTTCTTCTTCGGACGTTTTGAATGTTAACTTCGTCGTAACCGTTTTTGACCCCAACAGTTAGCCCCCCAGCTCGTTAGAGTCGAGACTCTAGCGCGCGGTTTGACGATTTTGGCAAAGTAAGGCGTATTGGACGAAGTTTACTTTAAACTCCGCGGAAGAAAATTCTTGAGAAAGTATATATTAAAAATATAAAATTCCGAGCACATACTTCTATAAGTAGTGAGCTCTTGTCATTCATTTGCTTCACACCTTCCCTTCTTCAAACCTCCAAAACCTCTCTAGCTCCAAATCTTTTGCCTTCAACATGTCTTCTTCCTACGGTGACAAGAGAAGTTCCGATGTTGAGATGGGCGAGGCCACCTCTCCGGCTCCGATTCTGACTTCTCCGGTCGAAGCGCCGGCTTGCGTTGCTGACAGCCACAGTCCTTCGGGTCACTGCCACATTACACCGTCGTGTAATCACTCAGCCATAGGACATGACCCCGTTCGTCTGAGTCTTCCCGATCCAGCGAATAAGGGGTTTCCTTGAACCCACCGGGTACGAGGTCTGAAGGAACACTAACTCACCCCAATATGCCTAGCATTGTGGGTTACACAAATGCTGTCGGCCAATATACGATTAATACTAAACCCGGTAAAAATAACACAAGGTTCCTAGTATTAATCACCACACAATCAACACATTCCACTTCAAACATGCCTAGCATTGTGGGTTACACAAATGCTATATGGCCAAAATATGATTAATACTAAACCCGGTAAAAATAACACAAGGTTCCTAGTATTAATCGCAAATTAACACAATCAATCATATTCCAGAATCTAGCATAAAGACTAATTCCAGAATACCCAACTATCCACAACTTAGCGATATCATCTAAGCATTCCGCATTCGCTAACTAACCAATCAACCTAACCATTAGCATGTTACTACGGTTCTCAAACAATAACAAGCATTCCATCAACTCAATCAACATAACCTCAATTATTCAAACCATTACTCAGTTAGACCCGGCCACCTGCCATGATCCAACTTCCAAGTAACGGGATCCTGCATGAAAACAACTAAGCAATCAATCGATTATAACTCACAGTTTTTGGTTGACCGTGGCCTTGACCCCAAACCCGACTTCTGCGATCCGAACCCTTTCTCGACCTTCTCAAGTAGACCCACGTCCAGACTGGTCTTGAACTGGTCTCCACTAGAACTTATCTCCCTTCACTTGAAAAGAACCTTCTCCAGGTGCTGACTAAAAATCGGCAGAATAACAGTTCTCGAAAACTGCCTAAATCGCTCGAAAACTATCGAAACTCGATCTTTCTTTCTTTTCTTTCTCTCTCACGTTTTGAACTGACTTTGAAGTGTTCTGAATGTGTTCAAATGAGAGGGGGCCGTGGGCTATTTATATGAAACAGCAACCAATCAGGAACAAGCCGTGTGGCAGCCCGTGTGTCCCTTCGCATGGCTCCGGACGCATGCGCGGCGACACCTCGTGCTCCACATGGCTGGCTGCATGTCTCAGTCTCATGCAGGATGACACACCCACGTCCAGATGGCCAGCTTCATGACTGAAGTGCATGCAGGTCGACACACCATCTCACACATGGCTGGCCGCATGCTTCGGTTGCATGCATCGCAACACCTCGTGCTTGGCCGTTCCACCTCGTGCTCCACATGTCTACTTGCATGTACAGATTGCATGTACTGCAACACCTCCTGCTTCCCTTGACACACACACTGCCAGGAGCTTGCCACTACGTCCTGAACACACACACATCTAGCTACCTCGAGCTTCTCGGTTAATTGTCCGATATCGGCCTTCCTGTGAATTTTTCGTCCCGCGATCATTCCCAATATTTTTCGACGCCCGTTCTGATGATCTGATTATTTTTAATAAGCTTCAAATGAATCCTGACTTGATGGAAAATATTTCCCGAGTTTCCGGCTTCTTCGAAAAATTCCATAATACCGAAATTAGGGTTTTTCGCCCAATTTCCGGTCTTCCTGTTGTGCTTCCAAAAGTGTCATGCTTCAAACTTCCTTTGAGTAAATATACCACATTTTCTAACCATTTTCTAATGGGATACTTGACTCATGGTTCAGACAAAAATAATTTGATCGTCCGCGACTCGACCACCCAAAAGATACTCGACCATTCTCTCTTTTTTTTTTTTTATGGGTTTCTACATCGCCCCCTTCCTCCGGGAAAAGGAAAACTTCCGATAAGGAGAAACTTCCATAATTCCGAATATGGAAGAGTTTAATCTAGTCCAACCGACTAAGGCCCGCCTTAAGAAGACTATATAAAGGGAACCTAAACCCTAAAGCAAGGGATCGACACTTTGTGGGAACCGAAATTCGCATTGTCGATTTCCGTTTAAATAAGGAAAGTTAGGAAAACCCTAATTTCCCAGAGGTCTCAGATATCTGCTAAACCACACGCCAAGCAATCAGAACATGAAATAAAGACGAGAAAAATAAGAAATCGAAAAGAGAGCAAAATATATCTTATTCAGAATCCGCGTTTGAGCGTTACAACAAGGTAAGAGCCGGGGCTACGAGAGCTGTCGGCGAGATTCATAGTTCTAAAACCCTAATACTGCAAGACCTAATTGAGTCGCAGCTCGAATAACAAAACCGGAAAGTTGCCTAAAATTGCTCTAAGTGCTAAGTTTGCTCTGAAAAAGTTCTCTCCTTGTGCCTCTCGCCTAGGACTCCTTATATACTCCTCCAAGGTCGGTTTTAGCTTTTCCCTTCCTGCCCTTAAGCCGTCTTAAGTGAAAAATGGAGATATTCTATTTTTTCCGATCTTCATGTTCATCCACGGAAACTTAACATTTTTTCTGCGGAAACTTATCTTTATTATTTTATAAAATAAAATAAAAACATAAACCACCGTAGTATCTACGAGCTCATTCTTAAAGAATCATAAGTGGGCTTGTAATCACGTTTTAGACCTTGTTGGGCCGTCTTTCGACATGAAACGTTTGTTACGATTTTCTTTTCGACAAAAACAAGTTCTCGCGGTTTTTATCGTAAATTTTCAACGGTAACTCTGATCGAAATGATGCGAGACATGATATGGCTGCGGTACATGGGAGCTAGCATTGAGGAACAGATGAGAATGCACGGATTTGGGTCGTACCCTTTGATCGATGTCCGAGACAGTTTGGTCGCTACGTAGCGACATGGTCCGCGCTGTATCGGTCGCCACGTAGCGACCGAACGAAAGGTTTGGTCGGTCGCTACGTAGCGACCGACCGAATGGCTTGGTCGGTCGCTACGTAGCGACCGGCACGTTCGCGGACCGGTCGCTACATGGCGACCTTGTTTGGATCCTTTTCTGACGTTTTATGAACGTGTTCTCGCACTATGGGTGTTTAGTTTCGATGAATCAAACGAGATTAGAGCAAGATTTCACCGCAAAGTTCTTCGTAAAGATTTCTTTACAAAGATTACTTTTCGTAAAAACGTTCATGCTGATTTTTACGGATATTTGAATGTTAACTTCGTCGTGTCCATTTTTGACCCCAACAGTTAGCCCCCCAGCCCGTTAGAATCGTGGATTACGTTGAGTTTCTAGCGCGCGGTTTGGTGAATTAGGCAAGATAGGCGTATTGGACGAAGTTTATACCCAAGAATCCGCAGATAAATAGTAACTTTGAATGCCTATAAGAAGGAAGGTAACTTCCCTCATAATATTCACTCGCTCATTTTCATAAGAAGTTTCTTGAGAAAAAATTTCCCTCTCCCTCTTTTTCTCTTTTTTCTTGAAGTTTAAAAGATGTCTAGCAGAAAAAAGGCTTCGAAAAGAGGTACCTCCTGCGGTTCTTCGTCCGAAGGTGTTCACGATTGTCCACATCATGGTTTTACGGAGGTTCAGCTGTTGAAGAAGTTCTACAAGGGTATTGATCTGAAATATCGTGTGATGCTGGATACTGCAAGCGAAGGAAACTTTGAGACAAGAACCCCTGAGGAAGCTAAGAGACTGATTGAGAACTTGGTATCTAGCAACAGTGCCAAAAATCTGGATATGCACAGGATAAAATTAGCTGTGAAGGATGACAGCAAGATCGTTGAGGCTGAGACTGGTTCTATACATGAAGTCTCATTGGTGGAGCAAGCTATATACTAGGATAAGGATCAGCGCCATTTAGATGAGATGGAATTTAAGCTGGAGAAGCTCTTGAAATATCAGCAGGAGATGACTGAGGATATGAATCTGCATTTGGATTTTCTCTGCAAAGAGCTGAATGGAAGATTAGAAACCTTAGATACCCGTGTTAAGATGCTATACACCCAAGCTTGTCAGACTGCAGAAGCTGTTAGGAAGCAAGAAACTCTGATTAAAGCGAATGCAGTGGAAGTTGAAAGACATAGGGTTGATGACATCTTAGATAATGGATTTGGGGAAGTACTTGAGCAGGAGAAGCTGGAAGAAGATGCTTTTCTAGTCGAAAGTTCTATGTCTGCAGGCAGCTCGTATTGGTGTCAACCGACACCAACGACTAATCATCGACCAACACCATCAGACAAGCATCGATCGACACCACTTTTGGGATCGGACAAGATTATTAGAATTCAGAGCCACTCCGACTTCGCCGCTCGATACCCACATCCTCCCACCCGAGCTCGAGTTAAATTAAAGGAAGTCGATCGACAACAACATGAACGCATCGATCGAGAACAACAAGAAAGAATCGATCGCCAGCAACATTGTTGCATCGATCGACAAGAGCAGCCGAGTACTGATTATCCATCCACGCCATATCAAGTGCGTTTACCAGATCTTGATACACACCTCTTGAATGCCACTAGAAATCCATCTCAGACATTAGTTTGCTTAAAGACAACAGAGAAGATAAGTCAGAAATCTGCAGAAGCACCAGAGCAAGAGCAATCAACACTAGCTGAAACTTCTCTCATTGAGATTGATCAACGCCAATGGGATGGATACAAACCTTCGATGAAAAAGCAGGAAACAAAAGAAGGAGTTCAAAGTGAGAAAAGAGTCAAATCTAGGAAAGTCTTTATTCCCAAATACCTAAGGAGAGAAGTTAACAAAGTGGAACTTGATGGATTTCACAAGAAGGTGAAGAGAGTACCTAAGGATATGTCTTTCGAGGATGCATATTATAAGTACAGACTTGGTAATTTCTTCAGAGAGAGCAGAGAGACGGATAAGGACATTGAGATGGTATTCAACAAGGTCCGGCGTAAGCCTAAGAGGACTCCGAAGAAGGAACAAGATCCTGGAAAGTTCTTGATTCCATGCTGTATACATGATCACACCTTGCCAAACGCCCTCTGCAATACTGGATCTGCAGTAAGTATCATGGCTTTAGACACTGCTGATTTATTAGGATTGAAGATGGAGCCTTCTTAGGATAGTTTCACTTTCGTGGATAACTCCAAGGCAAACTCAACAGGCATGATCAAGAATGTCAAGGTAGAGATAGGAGACTGCAGTATCCATGTGGACTTTCACGTCGTGAAGAGCAAATCTGGCAAGATATCTTCTCTTCTTTTTGGAAGAGCCTTCATGGCTACAGTGGGAGCAGTTTGTGATCTTAAGAAGAATAGGATGTGCTTGACTAATGTTGATGAAACTGTCTTCTATGATCCCGTGGAGAAGAAGAAAGGTGAGAAGTTTATTTCCTGCATAGATGTGTTTGAAGATCCGACACTTACAACCAATACATGTCGCGAGCCTGCACGACCAGCATCAGCATCTATCGACATCCTGTCTTCAATATCAATCGACAGTACATCCTCAGAATCGATCGATAGCACTATCTCAGCATCGATCGACAGAAACTCATGTTGCCAATCGCTACCTGTTGAGATCCCTGGAATATTGAGTTGTCCTCAGGACATTGCAGACTCGACATTGGAGAGCACATATGAATCAAGCAGTTATCCTACCTCAGATGTCGACAGATTCACTCTAGAAGACTTCTTGGAGTTGGAAGAATGGCTTAGGCAGAAGCTTGATGACGTCGACACCCACCCGAATGTATCGATCGACACCCATGTTTGGATGAGCTGCCAGGATACACAGTTGAGATAGAACCAATTGAGGAGAGAATGCACAAGTCTGAGACATCACACTTTTCTGTCCCTAAACATTAGAGACCCTGTGAAGCTGCTGGGAGTCACAAAAAAGTGAAAAGGAGACATGATCCAGTGAAGTTTGTGGTTCCCTGCTTTGTTTTTGAAGATGAATCTCCTATTCCACCAGATAGAAGTGTTCAACCAGGTTCCCACATTGGGGTGTTGGATGAACATCAGCATGCATCAATTTCTCAGGGTGGATTGGGATATAAAGGTTACTTTGACAAATGTCCAGCAGAAGCATTATCGAACGACGCCAATGACCAGACAACATCGATCGACAGTATCATCTCACCATTGATCGACACCCATCGCATATCAGAGCAGACAGAGTATGAAGTGTGTCGAAATCTTTTTGATGGAGGCACCACCACGAGATCAGACAAGTCTGGGGGAAAGAAGAAGAAAAATTGGAAGAAGAGAAAAATGATCAAGGAAGATTCTCAGTTATCAATGATTCCTCACTTCTCAGACGGTGTCCGAAAATACAGAGTGCACATCAAATGCTTCTCACATTGTTTTGCAAAGCTTAGAGCACTTTTTATTGCTGAGATGATAGACAAAGGAGACGAGTCTATGGACGAGGCTTTCACACAAGAATGATAAAGCTTCAGAGAGTGGACATTGAGACTTGTTTTGGAGCAAGTTCTCATTCTCATCCAGACTAAATAAGATCTCTAGAAGTCAAGCTAATGACTAAAAATAAGTGTTGAGTGGGAGGCAACCCACTGTTAGGTTTGTTTTCAATTTTTTTTATTTTCATTTATTACTGATTTTTGTTTTTCATTGATTTCAGATTAAAAAAAAAAAAAGAACCAAGGAAGATGAATTTACACAGGAATCGACAATGACTAGCTACCATCGATCGACAGAGCATCAAGAGTATCGATCGCCACTTAACTGTGTTGGTTGACACTCACATCCAAGTCAGGTATATCGTTTTTCCTTGTTAAATATTGTCCTTATGATTTATTTTCCCACCAATCTTAGACTGTATAACACTGTTCACTATGTTGTTTAAGTCTGGGGGAGGTTCTACTAATATTGTGTTTTAGTTAGCTATTAAAAAAAACAAAAAAACAAAAAGGATCCGAGGAACGATTTCTCAGCCATCGACCGATGAGACCATGTCGACATCGATCGACAGTACGACACCTGAAACGATCGACACACACATCTTTGTGTCGATCGACATCAACATCAGCGAGCTGGTATTTCCTTTTCCTTGTTATATTGAGTCCTTATGATTTATGTTTTCACCATAACTCCGACTGGATTTACACTGGGACAGTGTAATTTAAGCATGGGGGGATGTTTATTGACATCGGTTTATTTTGAGTCTTATTAAAATTGTTGTCAAAAAGTTTTTATTTAGTCAAGAAGGAGATAATGAACTTATTGACTTTTGCTTGTTATCTAACCACTCTTTAGCACCATTCTAGACTTAGTAATTGCAGATAGTACTAAAGATACTAAAGTGGATCAACCTGTCAACTATCCACACTTGCTGAGATTGTTTGAAGTAACCAAAGCTGACCTCCAACACTAAACCTGACTCCACTGCTTGTCTTGGGGCATGGTATACATGAGATCGGATTCTTCAAACGAGTCTGGAAGGTAAAATCTTATGTAGATTTATCACATTTTCTCTCTCTATTTCTACCCTAGATATTTAGGTAAAGATTTTTAATATCAAAAAAAAAAAATACAATAGAAAAGTTTATAGGTATTAGTTAGGTGGAATCCGAACATGACTTGGTGGCTACAACCATTAAGGCTTGCTTCATAAGGATTCCAACAAAAAGAATTAGAACGGGACTTGGTGGCGACAATCATCAAGGTTCGATTCATATGAATTTTTGGATATAGGTCAAAAAGAAGTGAATAGGATTTGGTGGCAACCACCATTAAATTTTGATTCATGGAAGCCTGTCCAATATTGGTCAATGATCTTGCAATATAAGCAGACTTTGACTAAAGAGAGAAATTAGAAGAGAGAAAAGATAGGAACTAACTTTTACTTGCGGATCCAGATACTTGTTTGAAATCCTTGCATCATGTGATCAATACTCCCAAGGTAAAGCCTGCACTTTTATTTATGTTAAGAAATGAGGTTTGTAGATGGGAATGAAAGACAGGATTTGCTAAGTTGTTGGCTAGGTGAATTTGGTTGCTAAGCTAGGATATGGTATAATGTGCTTTTGTGATTAGGACTGTTTAGATGTGGATGAAATATTGTAGAGGCTAAGATTCTAAGTTTTAAATCATGCGAGTCCCTGCTGTTTTCAAACCTCTTTCAGAGAGACTGCCCGTTTGTTTCGCTTGAGGACAAGCAAAAGGGTAAGTCTGGGGGAGTTGATAGACCATGGATTTTACCAACTTTTAGCCATTTTCTATAAGTGTTTTAAGATATATTTACTACGATATAGAGTCTACTTAGAGAGTTTACAGGTTCAGGTACGTTCTGGAGAAATATGGTGATTCTGGAGCCTTTTGAGTGCAGAGCTGCACAGATGTGTCAGATGTCTAGCTATGGATGGAGACTTTCACATTGTTAGATTGAGCCCATGTTTTGACACAAAATAGCGATTTGAGTTAGCTTTCCAATGACACCGGTTTGAGGTCAATCATCATCTTGTAGCAGACGTTATGCCCGTTTTACTGAGGAGTGGTCGGTCAGCCTCGCGAGAGAAAGCTGTCGAGGAGATGAAGGACTGTTGATCGATAAAACAGCATTGGTGTCGATCGACAGTGATGCCAGAACGTGGGCCAAGCATATTTCAAGACCGTTTGAAGCCCAGAAGCCACACCAAGTTACGAAAATACCCATGGACGACCAGAAACCCTATTTATGTATTTCTAAGCCATGTTGACGGCTACGCGCTTTCTATTATCCTATTCTATTGTTTTCTCTTCGGTTTGGAGAGAAGATCAATTCTACTTCAGAGATTGATTGGAACTCCATTGGTTTTATCATTGATTTCTTATCTATTATACTATTCAGACTATGATTTGTGTTATTGCTTGCATGTCTAAGTAATTCATCTTGTTAGGTTTAGGGATTTCATGAGCTTAATGTCAAACTGAATATCAATTAGGAATGCTAGGTTATCAATAGATCTCTACACCAGGGTGATTTGTAATACTAGGATCTGGAATAATTAGAATAGCACGGCAGTGTGACTAATTGTTTGAACCTAGAATCATAGGATAGTTGAGAGGCGCAAAAGTGCAATCAATTAACGGAACCCGAACTCTGCTGGATTAGATACCTAGGCGCATACGAGAGTTGGTCTAGGAATCTAGTTGAACTAAATCGATTAGGTCGTTTATGCTTGGTTAAGGAAGTATCGATCGACGCTCAGGCCATAGCATCGATCGACACTCGCTCCAAGTCAACAAGCGGCAGCTGAGACTGGACTTAGACATCTGATTAGCAATTGCATGCGAAAGATGGATTGCTTACTTATTAAAATCGAGTTCTAGAATTGAATCTATAAACCATTAGCATCCTTGAATTTTAGTTTTGAATCTCTTGATTGATAAATCCCTAGGTCTAGCTATTTCTCCTAACTGTTTACAACCTCAATCAACCCATCAAACAAATACTTTATTCACCTTGCTTTCATTTATTTACTGCATTATAAACTGTTTGCCTAGCTTAATCATGATTTCTAGTCTATTGTGTGCCCTAGCTCTCTGAGGATTCGATCCCTAAGTACTACAATTGAACCTTTTATTTAAGAGAGTAAAATCACTCCTTAGGGTAATTTGAGTGACATCACGTAGGACTCCTTATATACTCCTCCAAAGTCGGTTTTAGCTTTTCCCTTCCTGCCCTTAAGCCGTCTTAAGTGAAAGATTGAGATATTCTATTTTTTCCGATCTTCATGTTCATCCGCGGAAACTTAACATTTTTTCTGCGGAAACTTATCTTTATTATTTTATTTTATAAAATAAAAACATAAATCGCCATAGTACCTACGAACTCATTCTTAAAGAATCGTAAGTGGGCTTGTAGTTGCGTTTTAGACCTCGTTGGTCCGTCTTTCAACATGAAACGTTTGTACGATTTTCTTTTCGACAAAAACAAGTTCTTGCGGTTTTTATCGTAAATTTTCAACGGTAACTCTGATCGGAATGATGCGAGACATGATATGGCTGCGGTACATGGGAGCTAGCATTGAGGAACAGATGAGAATGCACAGATTTTGGTCGTACCCGTTGATCGATGTCCGAGACAGTTCGGTCGCTACGTAGCGACCTGGTCCGCGCTGGATCGGTCGCTACGTTTGGTGGGTCGCTACGTAGCGACCGACCGAGTGGCTTGTTTGGTCCCTACGTAGCGACCGGCTAGTTCATGGACTGGTCGCTACGTGGCGACCTTGTTTGGATCCTTTTATGACGTTTTATGAACGTGTTCTCGGACTATGGGTGTTTAGTTTCGATGAATCAAACGAGATTAATGCAAGATTTCACCGCAAAGTTCTTCGTAAAGATTTCTTTACGAAGATTACTTTTCGTAAAACGTTCATGCTGATTTTTACGGATATTTGGATGTTAACTTCGTCGTGTCCGTTTTTGACCCCAACACACTTCGAGACTTAGAGATTAGAGCTAGGCGGCTAGAACTAGGGTACTTACTCAAAACTGTTGTAGTTCCAGCTCTTTGAAATAATAAAACGTCTATTTTTACCTTCTTACTTATAAATCTGTACAAATACCAGCCTTATCCATCGTTCCGTTGTACTCACAAAGATCCTACACAAAAATCCTCTAACAGTAAGCTTCCTCGAATGATTTCTCCTATGGAATCTTATGGACTCGCTTAAGAAAACTGTCCATCTCCTTCTCATTATCTCCCCTCTTCAGATGCTTAGCAACCTTTTTCCTTTCTCTTCCTCAAGGTTCTCTCCATAGGAGTCTTAACAACTTGCATAGGCTTTGGTGCATCTTCTGAATGATTACTTGTAGTCTCTGGTGGGTTAGCTGATGGTTTTGGTTGTGGCCTGAGTGCATTGATTTGTGCGATGTCTATCTTTGGCAACTGCAGTCGGAATGTGAGAGGTGCTAGTCGATCGATGGTAGCTGGAGGTTGTCGATCGGTGGTGGTCTCTCATTGTTGATCGATGGCTGGCTCTGTTTGCCGATCGATGTTGACATATAAAGGGCTGGGCAGATGTGTGTGGCATGTTGGGAACTCCTCGTGTGTCATGATCCTCACGACATTGCACGATGCGGCCGACTCTGTAGGTGTCGTCGATCGATGCTCTGGAAAGCATGTCGATCATTTCTGGTTGAAGTCGTCGATCGATATTCGAAGTCTAACGTCGATCGACACCAATGCAATCCGCCAAAACTCATCGAACTTTCTACTTCGAATTCCCCTTCTTGAAGCTTCTCATGCTTCACCACTTGCAAGAAATCATCATCTGTGATGGCATTCACGTGGTTCTTCATTACATCATCTCCTACCCCCTTTGCTAAGGATTCTTGTCGCTTATCAGCTTCCATGTCTAAACCACCTGCATCTCCAGCTTCTTCACATGAGTGCTCAAAGTCTCAAACTTTGTGTTCAGGTTGTTGTTGACAGAATCAATCTTCCCATTGAAGTCCATTGTCATGTTCTGCTGTCCTTCAAGAACCCTATCAAGCATTGCTTCAATTTTGCTTTCCTGAGTCTGTGGTGGTGGCTTCTGGTAAGATGAGTTCTCATAACTCCTGCTGTTGTTGTTGTTGTAGTTCTGGCTGTAGGGTTTCTGGTACTGCGAACTCTGGTTGAAGTTACTCCTCTGTCCATTGCCATAGAAGTTCATGTTTCCGTTCTGGTTTCCATTCTGGTTTCCAAACCTCTGAAATCCAGCTCCACTGATGAAGTTCACATCCTCCTCTACTCCTACTCTATCCTCTGTATCTACAGCATCTGCATCCTCTACTAAGCAAGCCTGCTTTCTGAGAAGCTTGTGAACACTGTCCAGCTTTGCTTTCACCTCATCCATCTACTCCTTCCCAAGGATGGCTGCAGATTTCCATCTCTCAAAATCTGTGTTCATGGTGATGTTGCTGGATGCCAAGTTCTCAATAAGTTTCATAGCCTCTTCTGGATTCCTAGTGTTGAAGTTCCCCTCGGTATAAGCATCAAGAGCCATCTGATACTGCACTGCGATGCCTCTAAAGAAAGTGATGAGCAGCTGCACTTCATTGAATCCATGGTGTAGACAATCCCTTTGGTAAGACTTGAATCTCATCCAGGAGCTTCTGAATGACTCTGTAGGCTCATGCGCGAATGTTGCAATCTTGCTCCTCAAGTCTTCAGCGCGTGCCTCATCAAAGAAGTTACGCAGGAATGCGTTCTTGATGTCGGCCCAGGATGTAAGAGATCCTGGTGGTAACTGCTTAAGCCAATGTGAAGCCTCTCTAGCAAGTAAATACTTGAAAAGCCTGCAGAACAGGTAGTCCTCAGGGACTCCATTGACTTTGATAGCAGATATAAGATCCTCGAACCTCTCCAGATGGTTCATATGATGCTCGTGAGATAACCCACAGTAGGGTGTCTGTCCCACGAGTGTGTAGTATTGCGGCTTCAGCTCGAAATCGCCTCTCTGGATAGCTGGAGGACGAATAGCTGATCTGTTGGCATAGAACTGATATGGACGGTTGTAATCAGCCAACGTTATGGGTCAAGCAACCTCATCTACAGGTCGAGCAGCTCCTGTAGCATCAGTATCGGGCTCAGGGATTACAGCCCCCTGAGCATCTGTCCTCTCACCTGCTGCATTAGGCAGATGACCCTCCTTGTCATGAAGGTCTCCATTCTCATCTCGCACAAGAACTAAAGTCGCTACCATGTCTCGTGGCTAAGTATCGATCAATGTTCGTGATGAAGTATCGATCGATGTCGGATGGAAAATATCGGTCGACAGAAGAGTAGCTTCGGTCGATGGTGGTGAGCGAGTGTCGGTCGACGAAATTGGTGTCTGGGTCAACGGTGGTTGGCGAGTGTCAATCGATAAACTAGTGTTGTTGTCGATCGATGAGGAGCGTCTTTCTTAGCGGATTGAATGTTCCAAGCTTGCAGGATCTGCTGAGAATAGCAGTGGTGTTTCCTTGGTGTTTCCTTGTACTGCTGGGCATGCACCTGAAAAGACAAGAAAAACATTTATGTCAGAAAAAGGGTTTAAAGAAGTAACCTAGACTAAAGCAGACTAAATCTATAGGCGATCAAAGCTCCCCGGCAACAGCACCAAATTTGATCTCACTCAAATTACCCTAAGGAGTGAATTAATCTCTCAAATAAGAGGTTCAATTGTAGTACTTAGGGGTCGAATCCACAAGGAGGTAGGGAACCTAATAAATCTAATCAGAGTGATTAAGCTAGATTGATTATGATTAAATGTAAATAGGAGGTTGTGAGCAAGGTAGATGTTCGAATTGGTTTGATTAGGTTTTTGACACTTAAGCTAGACTTAGGGTTTCTATTCAGGTAACCATGATTATAATCCTGCTGATGCTTAACAGTTGTATGCATGATATTATAGAGCTCAATCGCTTATGAACAAACCGATCGGCGTTCGGTCTATAGGTCTGTCTATTGACCAGATATAAGTGTCCCTCATAACCTATTTGAACCCTGAATCTAATAGTAGAACTACTCAGACATAGCTAAGCAATTCATAACAGCAATAAGGTATAAAAACTGCATAGATATATAGACAAGTAATAATGGAGTTCCAATCACAAATCCCTTTGTATCTTCTCTCCAACTCTACTAAAATCCTAGAAAATCTTTTTCTGTGAAAACTAGAAAACAAGAAAGCACACTTTGCCTAAAACACTTTGGCAAATTATAAATATTAGGTTAAAAACTCGTCAGGGCAATCTTGTAATTTGGTGAAATCTTGGGCTCTAAGTCGGGTGGAACCAAACAGGCGTCTGTGCACTTCGCTGTCGATCATTGTCACAAGGTGTGCATCGATCGATTATTGTCTCTGAATGTCGACCATTGGTCTTGCTCGATGGTCAGCTTGGATGTTCTTCCTTTTATCTCCAAAAATACTCCAAAATCATCACTTTCTTCTAAATGACTCCTGAACCTAAAAATATACTATATAGACTCTAAAGCATTGTAATTAGTTATTAAAACCCTTATAAAGTATGGCTAAAAATGGGTATAATCCATGACCTATCAATAATATATATTATTATTTAAGAAGTGATTTTTCTCATTTGTCATGTTTTTTTTATGATTTTAGGTAACTTTGCATTTTATCATGTTCTCAATAATTCTAATAACTAGTTTTGTTAACATGTCATATTTTTAATTATTTTTAGCTAAAATCATTAGTTTGAATAATCTATATTGCTATTTATAACTTTATTAAACAAGTAGGAGTATGAGTTCATTCAATTACACACCTGAAAAATAACCGGTCAATTAATTGATAGAATAAACTGTTAACTAAAATTATTACTATTGGGAATCAGACACATTCAAGATATCAGGTTAAGACATATCCCGACAACGCCAGCTAGACCAGCACGGCCCTTGGCCCCAGCGCTGCATCTGAACATGAGAGTCAGTGATCTCATTAATCAGGATATAAAGGAACGGGATGCTAGGCTACTGGAGAACTATGTTGACCCTGCTGATATACCCTACATAAGGAGTCAGTCCATAAGCACCATTCATCGCCGGGATGCATTCGGCTGGAACTATACTAAAAATGGACAGTATACAGTCAAATCAGGATATTGGGTAGCTCGGAACTTTCTAAAGGCTTATTAAGCGAAGGAGGTTTTGGAACCTAATTTAACAATGCTCCAAGCCTTTGTTTGGAAGATAAAAACTCCTCAAAAGATTTTTCATCTTATATGGCAACTGATAACTGGTCATGTGGCAGTGACGAAGAATCTGGTATGGCGTAACATGAGATGTGATAATTATTGTCCCCGATGTGGAGAGCCAGAAGAATTTGTAACTCATGCAATTTTTGAATGTCCACAAGCTTTAAAAGCTTGGTCTCTCTCTGCGACACCAACAAGACAAGATGTGTTTCCTCTTACGAGCATATATGCTAATATGGATTATCTCTTCTGGAGAAAGAACAATATTGTTGAACCAGAATTAGACAGAGACCCATATCCCTGGATAATTTGGTATTGGAAGGCCAGAAACGATAAACTCTTTAGGGGAATTGACAGAGATTCTTTGGAGCTAGTCCGATATGCGGAGAGTGAGTGTCAAGCCTTTTTTAACACAAATGAGATAATACCAACAGCTCCACAAGCCCTTAATATCGAAGAACCTCAAGTCTTAAGCTTGGGTAATATCTGCATGATAGATGGGTCATGGACATCCACTGCACAGTTTAGTGGATATGGATGGGTATGACTTGATAGCTTAGGGAAAGTTCAACTTATGGGGACAAGGAATCATATTCGAAGAGAGTCTTCCTTACATTCAGATATGGAAGCACTGAGATTAAAAATAGATTTATTCATTAGATTATATTAAGTTAATACTTTTGATTATTATAAAAATTTACCTAAAACTAAAAACGAATTTTAAACTTATTATATTGATTAACTTATTAAAAATTAGTATAATAAAAATGAGACATAAAATAAAATATATTTTAATCTCTTATACTATAAAACATAAGTCAACTGACAATTTTGTGAGTGACAAATGTCATTTAATTTTTTGGCTTTTTCCAAAATTGACTCAAAATTCAAAGTCAAACCTAAAACTAACCCATGTTTTTTTAAAAAAAAATTTGTCCTATTCATCCCAAAAGTTCATATTATTCACGAAAATACCATTAGTTTTTTTCCTTTCGAAAATGGTATTTTTACTCTCTCAACCTCATCATCTTCAAGTATTTACAAGATTGACATTGTCATCAATACACCAACCACCATGAACAACCAATTTGAATCTTTTAATACACCTCACATTGATTTACACTCATTCTTTCTCAATTCTTATGAACTAAAAACAACATCTCTTTCGCTTTCTCTCCATATTCATCCAAAAAAACCCAAGATATTGATTATAACATTTTATGGATCATAGAGCCATTGAAGCATACGATTCTTGGTGGGTCACTTTTGTTTGAGATTTTGGGTGCTTGGAGAAGACTTTTGTGTGTTAAACAAGTTATCTCACTCGTTGAAACTATGAAATTAGTTTTTTTTTCCAAATATGTTTCCGGGTAATTCGTCTGGCTATAGACGACTTACATGGAAGTCTTCTGGTCAATGCAGAGGTTAGTTTTGCAATTAACTTTTACATGTGTTTTTCTAGACGACTTACATGGAAGTCGTCCATCTTTGTTTTTTAAAAAAAAAATTCGATAAGACTTCCATGTAAGTCGTCTAAGGTAAACGGGTTAGTATTGCATTTGACCGGATTGTGTCAGAAATTTGACTTTTCCTAGACGACTTACATGTAAGTCGTCCAGTAGAAAATTAAAAAATTAATATTTTGTTATACCTAGATGAATTCCATGTAAGTTGTCTCAGGTTAGTTTTGCAATTGAAAAATAAAACAAAAAAAATTATTTTTGTCTAGATGACTTACACGGAAGTCGTCCATCAGACGACTTACATGAATGTCGTCCATAATTTTATTCTGAGATTCTGGTCAAACCTTGCTTATCTTGGACGAGTTCCATGTAAGTCGTTGGACGGACGACTTCCTTGGAAGTCGTCTAGAAAAAAATAATATTTATTTGTTTTACTTTTCAATTGCAGAACTAACCTTAGACGACTTGCATGGAAGTCGTCTAGGTATAACAAAATATTGATTTTTTAATTTTCTACTGGACGACTTATGTGTAAGTCGTCTAGGAAAAGTCAAATTTCTTATACAATCCGATCAAATGCAAAACAAAACCGTTTTCCCTATAGTCGTCTCAGATTTTTTTTTAACAAACAAAGATGGACGACTTCCATGTAAGTCGTCTAGGTTAAAAATCAATTCCAAAACTAACCTAAATGGAGGACTTCCTAGAAGTCTACCAGACGACCTCCGTGGAAGTTGTATGCGTCAATGTTTAATAAACTTTCATTTTCTCTAAAATTATAAAGACTTTTTAATTTTTTTTTACCAACATTCATGCTTAGTAAAGTTTCTAGTTAATTGAGAAGACTTTCGTGGAAATTCTACGTTAGTTTTTGTAAATTTTGTTAAGTAACTTTAAGATATGTTTATTTAATTTTCAAAAGTGTTAAGTAACTTCAAGAATATCAAGTAACATGGTTTAATGTGTTTTCTTAGATCATAAGATATACTTTTTACTTATGTATCTAATGAAAGTGTTCTATCTTTGAACTTATGTAGTGATTTATTTTTTGTGAATTTGACTAAGTTTTCTTGAGAATTTTTCTCCCTTAGTTGTAATATATTTGATTAATTTTTTGTGTTATTGCGTTTTGCTATTGAAGTTGAATCAATAACTTCAATTATGTCAAGTAATTTTGGCAAGATAATATTGTGAAAAATGAACATATTTATCAAATATTTTCATTAATATCGCTTCAGATTTACAAAAAAGTCACAACTAAATGAATACACATGCAAATCACAAAACAGACCACAAACAAAAGTATGATAGATCATTCTTTTACAAAGACAAGCTTAGACTCCACTTGATATGGAAGAAGATTCCGTCTGGAAGACTTCACTTTGAAGTCGTCTTGGAAGTCTTCTAGCGCATTATATTTTAGAAGACTTACGAGAAGACTTCCCATAAGTCTTTCAAAGTCTGATCCAGATCTGAAAAACATGTATATCAAATCCAGATCTGAAAAACCTGCATATCATATCAAAAAACGTTCAAATGGCTTAAAAACAGAGAAAATGAGTGGAAAATTAGATATATATACTTTTATAGATCACACAAAGTATATATCCAAGTGGAAGATGAGTACCTTCTGATTAAAAAGCTGCAACAAAAAGATAGATTAGTGAGAAAGACATGAGACAAAAATGAAAAATTCATATAAAGTTTAGTGTTTTTAAGTCAAATAGATTATAGTGGGTTTTAAGAGTTTTAGTTTGGAAAAAATGTATGAACTTTATGCAACAGGAAGTTACCAAATGAAGAAAAAAAAAAAACTTACCAAAACACTTAGATTTGTTATGAAAGGAAGACATGGGAGAAGACATGGAGTACTTCCTGGAAGTCGTCTGAAATTCTTTCTAGCCCAGAAGTCTTCCATATCTGAAAAACATGCATATCCAAATCCAGTTCTGAAAAACCTGCATATCCAAAAACGTTAAAATGACTTAAAAACAGAGAAAATGAGTGGAAGATTAGATACATCTACCTTTATAGAACCAACAAAAATATATATCTAAAATTAATTGATCTACCTTTAAATGAGTGGAAGATGAGAACCATGTGATGAAAAACCTGCAAAAAAAAGATAAATTAGTGAGAAAGACATGAGACAAAAACAATAAATTAATATAAAATTTGATGTTTATAAGTTCAAATGAGCTTAGAGAGAGGTTAAAAAGTTTTAGAATGAGAAACATTACATTTTTGTTGCAGCCATTTGAGAGGAGGAGAAATAATGTGTAAATTTTTCTTTATATAGGGAGACAAAAAAATATAATTAAGTTAAATATTTTCGATTCAGATAACTTTCAAGTAAGTCTTCTAATATAAGACTTCCTGAACGACTTACTTCTGAACGACTTACTTGTAAGTCGTCCAGAAGACTTCAATATTTTTAGCGGCAAACTAAAATAGAAGACTTCCTAGACGACTTACATGTTAGTCGTCTAGACCCTAAACATAACCTCTAAAATAAATTAACTAAGTAAACCCTAAACATAACTTCATGTTAGTCGTCTAGACCCTAAACATAACTTACATGTTAGTCGTCTGGACCCTAAACATAACCTCTAAAATAAATTAACTAAGTAAACCCTAAACATAACTTACATGTTAGTCGTTTAGACCCTAAACATAACTTCATAAAATCAAGTTAAACTTAAAAAATGTTTACCATACATATAAATAAACACATATAGGTAAAAATTTATTTTTCAAAAAAAACATTTAAGCTTTCCAAAATCTAACCCAAAGAATACATACAATACTACAACATATGTTGTCAAACTCTAAACCAAAGAATATCATGATTAACTACTTTCACTCATCTATATTAAAAATTATTCAATTTTATTATAGCTTAATTTACATCACTTAAAACTGTTTATAATTACAAGATTTTAATTTTTCATTTGTCAAAATATTTTTTATAAATTATTTTTAAGATCAACAACACCAGACGACTTACCTAGAAGTCGTCCAGTATCTCAGAAGACTCAGACGACTTACCGGGCTATATTCGTATAAATGAATTCTGTTTTTTTGTTTGGTCACAAGGGGTTGGTTGTATTTCACAAGGGGTTGGTTGTATTTCACAAAGCTTTTAGGTTAATTATGCATTTGGTTCAAGTTTATGTATAGGTTTGCATTTCAAATCAAGTTTTGAGTCATATTTGACAAATTTCTCTTAATTTTTTCAGTTTTTTAAAACAATTATTTTCATATTACATTTTGAAACAATTCCTTTGTCTTAAAACCGCCACGATCTCATCATCTTCTATTACGTAGATAAACATGTGTTTTCATTCTCACTCGAAATTGAGTACACCACACACACGTCTTTTAATTTTTTTTCCAAAGATCATTGTTTTCACCAAAAAAAGCATATTTTAAAAAATATCTGTAACAGTTTTTGTAATATAATTTTGTTTTCAAAACACGTAAAAAAATATATTCTTTTTAGTTTATCTTAATCAAATTGCGCGTACACCACTAATTATATTTTTATATAATAATCTCTTTTATCTAACATAATATTTTTTTTTGTTCCTACTACATCATCATTAAATCTAGCTTTCCATTTTCAGCACTTCCTATCTTCAGCTAACCATCTTTAATATATATGACTTTGTCTTAAGGCATGATATTAGTTATCGCACATTAATCTTTTATAAATAGAATCTAATCTCAAGGCATGCATAAGTCTCAAAATAAAATATATTTTATAAATAGAATCTAATCGCAGGAAAATTTATCAGTTACGTTTCATACAAGTAATCTATGTAGTATAGATTTTTTGAGTTTTCCTGGGTTTGTAATATGTAATTCTATAATTTCTTTCCATTTTATTTCTTTTTATCTATACCACACTGTCTGTATACTATCTGAGAATTGTTTTCCAATTTCAGTGTTGGGATATCGATCAATTAAACTGTTCTTAATACTTGTGTTTTAAAATAGCTAGCTAGAACCTTGTCTATAGATATTAGGGCGTAAACGGAAGCTTGGTCCTTTGTCTGAATTAGTTTACATTGTGCTAGAATTGATAGAAATAAACGGAAGCTGATTTAGTTTAGCCTAGTGAACAAGTCAAACCCGTACGTAAAGCTTCCTGGAAGGTACGTCGATCGACAACTCAATAGTTGCATCGTTCGACGGGATGAAAGGTGTATCGATCGACAATCCATAATTGGTATCGATCGACACTTTCTCAAGACCAACAAGCGACATCTGAGGTGTTAGCCCAGCAATAGATAGTCCAAAAATACGGAAGTTGATCGACTATTCTTTAAGTTTGAGTTCTAGAATATCCAACATACACTTAGTTTCTATATCTCTATAATCATGATTGTCTGAATAGAAACCCTAAGTCTAACGCCTTTCATATATGTTTCAAAACCCCAATCAAGAAACCGAGCAATTACTTTGCTCACACCCCTGCTATTTACATTTAAACCTATTTGCCTAGCTTAAGCAATAACTATTTAGATCTAGTGTGTGCCCTAGCTCCCTGTGATTTCGATCTCTAAGTGCTACAACTCGACCTCTTATTTGAGAGAGTACAAATCACTCCTTAGGGTAATTTGAGTGATATCAAATTTGAGGCCGTTGCTGGGAAGATTTGATCGCCATTAGATCTTGTCTAGTTAGATTTATTCTAGGTTTTACTATTGTTCGAAAAACTCATAAAAAAAATTTTCTTCTGTTTCAGGTGCATACTCAGTACCAAGAACCAATGAGGAGAGGATTTTTGGGTTCTTCAAAGAAGAACCCTTCTGATTCACGCATGATCCGTAAGTCTACGAGGAAAGCATCGATCGACACCCTCCAAGCAGCAGCGATCGACACCCTCCAAGCAGCAGCGATCGACACCCTCCAAGCAGCAGCGATCGACAGCGTGAACCAAGCATCAAACGACACTATTCATCCTGTGGCGGACAACACTGTTCATCCCGGTACTGTTCATCCTGATACTGTTTATACTGATACTGTTCATCTCGACACTGTTCATCCCACGTTGATCGATACTGTTCGTCCCAAGTCGATCGACACTGTTTATCCCGCGTCGATCGACACTGTACATCCCGACACTGTTCATCTCGGCACTGTTC
The DNA here is from genome assembly GCF_020379485.1 of Brassica napus. Taxonomy (NCBI): domain Eukaryota; kingdom Viridiplantae; phylum Streptophyta; class Magnoliopsida; order Brassicales; family Brassicaceae; genus Brassica; species Brassica napus. The sequence goes on from NC_063446.1 coordinate 45,696,472, forward strand.
ATCCGGACATTGTTCATCGCGACACTGTTAATATGGATACTGTTCATCCCGACACTATTCATCCGGTGAAAAACGACACCACTTGCGGGGAGACAGAGATGGTCGAGGTACTCATACAAAGTGTTGTTGAGAGGGAAGACTTTGTAACACATTTAGTGTTGTTTAGAGTAATCTGAGTGTTTAGGAAAGATTAGAAGAGATTTATAGTAGAGTAGAGTAGGAAATAAGATTAAGAGTCTAATATGAAACCATTGAGATTAAAGACTAAGAGAAAGACTCAAAACTTGCTTAGCTTTATTAATGAGAGAGTTTACAACATATATAGTGTAGAGACCTTAGGATTTTCGTGACATAAGAGAAGGAATAAGCATGTGAAGTCAGCGGCCATTTCAAAGTCTCAGGAAATCCAGGATGTGCAGCAGATGCTTCTCACATCCATTTGCAAAGCTTCGAGCACTTCTTATTGCTGAGATGATAGACAAAGGAGAAGAGTATATGGAGCAAGTTCTCATTTTCATCTGGAGTGATTCGGATCCCCAGAAGTCAAGCTAATGACTGAAAATAAGCGCTGAGTGGGAGACAACCCACTATTAGGTAATTTCTTTAAATCTTAGTTTAAATTTTTACTTATTTTCGTTATTAAATTTTATGCAGGTCAAAAAAAAAAGATGAATAGTGACGACGACACTGTAGCAGTGCCGAGCGACGACACTGTAGCTGAGCCGAGTGATACCACTGTAGCAGCATCGATCGACACTGTAGCAGAGGGACTGTTCATCGGGAAAAAAAGATCCAAGGCTCATGAGTTCTGCACCAGCATCGACCGACAACTGATCAATATCGATCGACGGAGCATCACAAGTATCGATCGCCTCTTAACTTTGTTGATTGATACTCACCAACGACAAGTATACTCGCGAAACCTTGTTAAATTTAGTACTTATGATTTATTTTCCCACCAATCTTAGATTGTATAACAATGGGGACAGTGTTGTTTAAGTTTGGGGGAGGTTCTACTAATATAATGTTTTACTTTGAGGAGACGATTGCCCAGCTCATCGACCGATGAGACCAGTTCGACATCGTTTGACAGTATCGGACCACCACCGATCGATAGACACTTCACTGTGTCGATCGACATTTACATCAGCGAGCAGGTTATCGTTTATCCTTGTTACATTATGTGCTTATGCTTTATATTCTCACCAAACTTCGACTTGATAGACACTGGGGACAGTGTTATTTAAGTCTGTGAGGAGGTTTACTGATATTTGCTTATCTATTAATCTTATTAAAAGTTTTCATAATGGTTTTAATCGAGTCAAGAAGTGGACAACGAACTATTTCAATTTTACTTACTATCTAATCACTCTCTAGCACCATTCTTAGATTTATTGACTGCAGAGTGTACTAGAGACGCTAAAGGGAATCACCATCCAATTATCCACACTTGATGATACTGTTTGAAGGAACCAAAGCTGACTTCAAACCTAATTGAGCTTAATATGCTTGTCTTGGGGCTTGGTATACATTGGATCGGATTCACCCTGGAAGTCTGGAAGGTAAAAAGTATGTGTGTCTCTAGTTCCTTTCTCTCTCCCCTTCAGTTTTAAAACAAGGATTAGAACATGATTTAGGATTTGGTGGCTACAACCATTAAAGCTTGATTTATAAAATTTCTAGAAAGAGATAAAGGTCAAAAAGAAGTGAACATGATCTGGTGGCTAAAACCATTAGAGTTTGATTCATGGAAGCATGTCCAACTATCTCTGTCAATAAATAAAAAATTGATACCCTTTAAAAAGGGAGACATTGACTGAGAAGAAGTGAGAAGAGAAGGATGAAAGGAACTAGATAAGACTACCTGTGTGTTCAGATACTTGCTTGAGTAAGAGTCCATGTGTCCAGTGATCGATACTCCAAACGTAAAGCCTACACCTTTAATTTATATGTATGAAGTGAGGTCAGTAGAGGGGTTAGTCAGACATGATTAGTTAAGTTGCTGGCTGATATGGAATTGGTTACTAAGTTAGGATATTGCATATAAAGTACTTCTAAAGTTGAGATTGATTTGATGTGGTTTGCAACACTGTAGAGGTGATGATATGAGTTCTAAAATTGTGTGAGTCCCTGCTGTTTTCAAACCTTTTTCAGAGAGACTACTCTGTTGTTTTGCTTGAGGACAAACAAAAGAGTAAGTTTCGGAGAGTTGATATACCATGGATTTTATCCATTTTTATCCATGGTATATGTGTGTTTCAGGTTCATGTACGTTTTGGAGAAATATGGTGATTATGGGGTCTTTTGGAGCCTTTTGAGGTGTAGACCTCCACAGACGTGTTAGGTGTTTAGATACGGATATAGAATTTCCCATGGTGAGATTGAGCTGATCGTTTGACAAAAGATAGAGATTTTAGTTAGCTTTCTAATGCCACCGGTTTGAGGTCAATCCAACGGTTAGATCAGAAGTTATGCTCGTTTTACTGAAGAGTGGTCAGTCTGCCTCGCGAGAGAGAGTTGTCGAGGAGATGAAGGAACGTCGATCGACGGTGCACCCTTGGTGTCGATCGACGGTAATTCTTGAACACGGGCCAAGTATATTTCAGGACCGACTTAAGCGCATAAGCAACCACAAATTACCAGAATACCCATGGACGACCTAAAACCCTATTTGTGTGTTTTCTAATCCATTGTTGACGGCTATGCTTTCTACACTTTGATAATTTCATACAGCAAAATTATTAGAGTCTTGGGTTTGGAGAGATGATCTAAGAACTCTTTCATAGATTTGTGATTAGAACTCTAAATTTTTCTACTCTTATCTATTTATGCAATTCTCTTACTTCTTTGTTATGAATTGCTTAGCTATGTCTGAGTAGTTCTCTTTGTTAGATTTAGGGTTCAGATATTCATGATAGATTAGCCCAAATATATAGAATTTCTAGGTGTTAGGATATCAATCAATTAAACTCTTCTTAATGCTTGCGTTCTAGAGTAGCTAACTAGGACCTTACCTATAGATATTAGGGTGCAAGCGGAAGCTTGGTCCTTTGTCTGAATTAGTTTAAATTGTGTTAGGATTGCTAGAAACAAGTGGAAGCTGATTTAGTTTAGCCTAGTGAACAAGTCAAAGTACCGGTACGTAAAGCTTCCTGGAAGGTACAACGATCGACAACTCAGTAGCTGCATCATCGACGGGTTGAAAGTGTATCGATCGACAATCCATAATTTGTATCGATCGACACTTTCTCAAGACCAACAAGCAACAGCTGAGGTCTTATATCCGGCAATAGATAGTCTAAAAATACGGAAGTTGATTGATCATTATTTAAGTTTGAGTTCCAGAATATCCAACATAAACTTAGTGTCTATATCTTAATCCTGATTTTCTGAATAGAAACCTTAAGTCTAACGCCTTTCATATCTGTTTCAAAACTCCAATCAATCAACCGAGCAGTTACTTTGCTCACACCCCTGCTATTTACATTTAAACCTATTTGCCTAGCTTAATCAATTACTATTTAGATCTAGCGTGTGCCCTAGCTCCCTATGAATTCGATCCCTAAGTGCTACAACTCGACCTCTTATTTGAGGGAGTACAAATCACTCCTTAGGGTAATTTGAGTGATATCAGTGGCTGCCGACATTGTCGCACTTGGTGCTCAGGTCATTGAACATGTTATTCATTCTGGCGTTGATGTCTGCAGTTACTTGATTCAAAGCCTTGCCTTGAATCTGTTGACCTTGCAGCAACTGCTGCATCATCATGGCTAGGCTTTTCATTTCATCCTGTGGAGCAGTGGTAACAACAGGAGAGTCTGCTGGTTTTTCTACGGTTTTAGGTTCTGGCGTTAGTTTCCGGTATTGCTGAGAACAAAGGTTCGTCCTGAAAAATTCTGAGGGTAAGTATTATGATAACCTATGTTCTGTCCATTGTCAGCAGGATTTTCCGCGCCATTATTGTAATTGAACAACTTTGGATTGTTCCTCACGTTAGGGTTTCAGTGGTAGTTCTTAATCTGCCAGTTTTTGTGATTCTGATGCATTGTCCTTGGCGTTCTATTCTGGCGCCGATTCCTCCATGATGAAAACCTGATTCTGATTGATGATAATCAACTGATCCATCTGAGCTGAGAGCTCGTCTATTTTTGTCGTGTCAATGCTGTTGACCTTCATGGAGCGGTCAGTCTCTGGGTTCTTATTAGTCGAGCTGGAAGCCATGTTCTCGATCAGTGCAAAGGCTCTTTCAGTCGTTTGAGTCATGAAATTTCCATTACTCGAGGAGTTAAGTTGGTTTCGCGCTTCTAAACCAACTCCATCGTAGAACACTCCTAAGAGGTAGTCGTTCTCGAACCCATGGTGGGGGCATTCCCTGCGATAGTTGTTGAAGCGCTCCCATGAATAATAGAAGGGTTCATCATGTGTCTGCTTGAACTTGGAGTTGCTCAGAAACGCTGATCGGACTTGCTCCCAGGTAGTGAGAGAGCCAGTTGGAAGAGAGTCCAACCATCGTGCGGTTTACCGTCAAAAGAGAATGGGAACAATATGCACTTGATGTAGTCCGGTGACACACCATTCGCTCGAGTAAATCCGTAAAAATTTCTCAAAGTTCTTGATGTGATCCATCGCTATTTCTGCCGGGAGACCATTGAACATCTTCCTCAGCACTAGGTTGATGAAAGCGGTTTTGATCTCAAAGTCATGTCTCTAACATGGAGGAGGGTTAATGGCAGAGCGAGTAGCTGGAAAGTTACACGGAAGGTTCCTCTCTTATATCGGAACACCTTGCCGATGTGCGACCTGTTCGGCTGCTTGCTGAGCAGCTTGTTCGCGTGCTTGCATAGTTTGCTGTATCTGCAGCATCTGCTTCTACATGAGTGCCATTGCAGCAGCGAGGTCATCTTGGTTGCCATGATCACCCATTGTGGTGTTAGTTGGCCTTGGTTGTTGTCTGTTCATTCGTTCTAATCTTACAAGTTCCTGATTTGAAAGCATAACTAGGTCTCCTTGTGCGTTTCTTCCAGTATGTCTACTGGTCATGCACCTGGAACATTAGCTGACATAAAAAGGAATAAGAAAGTTACAGGGCTTAGACTTGATGTATAACCGTAAAATAGAGGTAAAAAGCTGGTCCCCGTCGCAACGGCGCCAAAACTTGATACAATAAAAATGAACCTTGCTACTTTTAACTTAACAGTGTTGTTGCAATATGTTCAGATTCAATTCGAGATGACCAGTTTACACTTTATCTTATTGGTTCAACGCTAAGCTAAAACAAGATTAATGTTTGAATTTATGATTTCGTGAGAACAAGTAACAAGATTAATTAAAGAACGCAAATTTGACAAGAAGCCAGCCTAGGGTTATTTCATCTGGTGTCAATATTGAACCAAACAATTATTCAACCACGATTAAACACAATCTAGAACTCGGACCACTCAGGTAGAACAGCCCACTGTTGTGGAACTGCCCCTATGCCACTAAATCTTGATACCTAAGCTCTCGCTTGGAACAAGATCGATGGTAAGCGTTAGAGATCAAGTCCGATAGGTTCACTAAACACCCTAATATCTTCTTTCGCTGATTAGGGTTGCTAAGCTCATTCATACAGTGTCGAGTCATCTTCTACGCGGTTAGCGAGTTGATTAGACCTAGGTTCAAACATTAAATGATCAGATTAATGCAAGCAGTAATAATTGATATGAATGAAGACAACATAATGAATTTCTTATCTATGTTTAGCTCATGCGATCAACACCCTAGAACCCTAGAAAAGCTAGCCGACTAGTCAGACATCACACTAGAACCCTAGAAAAGCTAGCCGACTACTCAGACATCACACAAGATACCAAAGACACGATTTCTGAATAATACTGCATATAAATCGAAATAGAAACGAGAGGGTTCATGATGATCTTCTCTAGATGAGAGATGAAGCCGTCTCCCTTACAAGTTGCAATCGCCAAAACAAGTCTAAGTTTCTTGCAAAACTAGCGTACATAATAAAATAATGATAGATGCGCGTTTATATGGAGGCCTCATTAGGTTAGAGGAGAAGTGGGACGGCTAGGGAAATCTCCCGAAATTACTTGGATGTTTTCTTAAATGTCGGGAATAATCACACGGACTGTTCCTTGAGGGGAACAATCGTCAAACTGCTCCGCCTGGTTGTTCCGCGGTAAACCCTTCAAATATGGCATCTTTTCATCATGCACTTTTCTCCGACTCTGCAACCTACTCCGGACCTGAAATCACTCAAAAATGACTAAACAGACTCGATAAAAGACTTGAAAAAACCTTTGAAAACGTATTTACTATGATGTCAAAAACATCATATATCAACAAGGTAAACTGTTACATTCCAATCGATTTTTCTTAAACTGTGACATTCCAATCGGTTTTTCTTAGGAAAAAGTTAAATCTCAGGCTTTATCTGTATATTCTAATGTTAGACATGCCAGCAGAGACATTCGAAGAGTTTCCAGATTCTGAATTTTTTTTGCTTCTAAACAGTGTGTTCCCAGTAGATTCAAATTTTAAATGCACTGCAACTAATACTCTCAAAAGCAAGGTACATACTTGGATTAGGATTTTGACATTTTCCTCCGTAAAATGTTGGTTTGTTACTCTTATGATTTCAGGTTATTTAATCTCTTCCACTGTGAAACAATATTTTAACATTAAACTACAGTCGCCAAGGCAACACAACAAATACATCACAAACGTTCCAAATAAACCAAGCAGTCTTTTTTTTTCTATTTTTTTTTTTTTTTTTTTTTTTTTAACCTGGAGGTATTCTAAACCTATGGAAGGGCCCAGACTAATCCCCAAAGGGAGGTGCAGCCCACAAATAGACCCTCTCTCCGGATATTCAAATGGGTCCTAAAGCATAGACCCATATCCGTGTGGGGGTGTCCAGAGATATTATGAGCTAGTTCCCTCCAGCAGGATTCGAACTCGCAACCTGGATGCAGGAAGGAGCCCGTTGTTACTATTGGGTCACAATGTTCCGGACTAAACCAAGCAGTGTTGATAAAATGCATATGTCAATAGCACAAATAGCAAACAACGTGGCTATACCACTAGTTTATAATACGTGAGAGTTTTCAAAACATTTAACGTAATAACAAGTATTAAAAATTTTGAGAACATAAACAATAATTTATCATGATCTTTTTTAATTATTAATGCATTTATAATTAAATATTAATTAAGCACAAATATTTATATAAAGATATTTTCGAAAACATTTCTAATATGTGAGTGTTCCTAAAATTTCAGTGCAATAATAAGCACATATATTTTGATGAAAAACTTTTGTCATATATAATGATTTGATGTTCAATTTAAACTATTTGAGAACATATATTATGTTGGCTTTTTAATTAATAAGACATATACGAAGAGTATCGCATGTACGGGAAAACCACCTAAGTAAATATTTAAAACAAACGAATGATCTGTTTATACGTTCCATATTTTGAAAGCTGTCCTAAAAGAACATAGTCTCTGCGATAAAAGGAGATATATGAGTATCTCACGTCTGTTGCTGTTGTTGAACTACCAAAACAGAAACCTTAGAGCTAAGCTCTTTAGCGGCTAAAAAATCTCCAATGACACCTAACTCTGGAAGTTCGACCCATTCTGTTAGTCCTAAAAAGTTTGGTGATGCAATGCCTTGATCTCTTCCAACCACCATAAGATCATACTCGTGGGCCAGGAATTGGACGATGCTGGCAACCTCAGCTCCACTGGTCATAGTCCTCTCCGTGTAATCAACATTGCTCATTTCGTCTGCAATCTTGAAATCCTTTAAGCCTTCATTGTCCAGAATGTACTCCCAGTTTTCTGGCTCTATCTCTTGTTTGAACAAGAGTCGGATCACGGTTACACGAACCCTTGGGTTATGTTTCATTCTCTTCACCAATGATAATGCCTCTCTATCATCTTTGCCGCCGATAAAAATAACACCGACATCAATATTGTAATTTTTCTTGCTCGATACATCATTGCCTTTGCGTGAGAAATGTCCACGGTCAATTAGTATTCCAATAGAACAAGGCGCACTCTGTAGCAACGCTTGGTTTAGTCGCCTTATGGCGTCGTCGTCTGATTCGAACATTCCATCTACGGTCCATCTCCTCCCTGAAGGGACAATAATCATTGACGATGTCTGGTCAAGTGCAAGCGTGCAAATATCTTCGTGCATCATCTTCTCATGCGAGAATGCGGTGTACGTGGTCACTGTTACGGACTTCAAGCCTTCTAGCATGAACTTCCTGAATGCAAGATTTGCGGTATGGATGTAAGAGTCGGTATGAAGTCGTTTCGACTTCTTATTGTCGGAGATCAGAACAGGATTGATCTGGCCTACGAGCTTCACCAGATAAAGAACCGTGACCGCTATAGGGAAATCTAGGTTTGGTGAGGACAACAACTGTAGGAATGCAATGGTCGCAGAGACGTTCTCAGGTCGGTGCAAACAAGTTATAATCTGAAGATCGGAATTTGGTTCCAAATGCAATATGTTCCGTTTTTGGTAATTAACGTACTTCCTTTTCGGATCGTACAATCTCCTTAACACTACTGGAACAATCCCAGCATTTAGCAGCGAATAAATGATCAAGAACGCGTACGTTGCCTGTGATATATACTGCAAAAACAAAACACATTAAATATGTGACCACCACCCAAATAAAAAAAAAATCGATAATGATAATATTATATTGTTTCAAGAGTAGAAAATTACTGCTGCGTCTAATACGGACTCATAGAGAACGAAATCAGCGAAACTTTTGCAGCTCAAGATGATGGAAACAGCAAGGGATTCGTTGAGAGGTAGCTTATAGTACAAGCAAGGTGCAAGGCATGCGACAAATTTTAGGACAAGTGTTAAAGCCGTTAGGAAGATATTAACGAGGATGTGACTGAACTCGGCGAACATCCACATTGCATCACTTCTCATCACGCTGACTGTGATCGAGATTGGTAAGAAGACGTTCATTGTGAGCTTCTCGTACTTAGACTCCAATGCCGATCCTAAAGGTGGACCCTCGGGTATGACAAGACCGACTACTAATGGTCCCAGGACATATTTCATGTTAAATATCATAGAATAAACAGAGGAAGCCAATGCGGTAAGAATCACAGCGTTAACATACATATTCTTCACGGGTTTGCCTTCCGGTGTGCGATTTATGATCAATTGCACGATGGGCTTAAAAAAAAGAAAGACGATGAGAACGAAGATGACCACTGCGACAGCGTCACGATAGGCTGTTACATGTGAAACATTCTTGTACGTTGCGTGAATAGAAGCGAGTACCATGGAAATTATCCCAAAGATGTCGTTGATGTCACATGCAGACAATGCAAGGCGACCGATCTCAGAGTTGAGGATCTTGAGCTCTAGCAAGATGTATGTTGTGGAAGGCAAAAGTATGGAAGACTGTGTTATGACGATTGCTGTGCGCTCGCCTAGTCCTGTTTTCAGAGGCATGTAATTAGGGTCAATGCTGTCGGAGAAGAGGTTCTGGAAACCGAGACCGAACAGAGGAGCAAAGAAGGACAAAATCCCGATCACAACGGGCAGCTTTCCGCTAATGAACGCCACTCTCCGGCTGGTTCTAAGAGTCATCAAAAATGTAAACATTATGGTTCCAAACACTGAGATGCTTCTTAAGGTCGCGTTTCCATCTAACGCAGGATCTTCAGATATTTTTCCTGAAGATTTCTCTAATACATCAAAAAGCTGGGGCCCTAGCATCAGTCCAGCCTACAAGTAAATTTATATGTACGTGAAATTATAGCAATAAAAAACAATATTACTTGCTTATCAAGTTACAAATGGGAATACACTTACGATCATATAGGAAGCGATCTGGGAAATGCCAATGCGTCTAAGGAACATATGAGTCATGACGATGAAGATGAAAATGAGTAATATCTGGATCTCTAAAAGAGGTAGCGAATACCCAAAAATCATATCGGGTGACTTTAGATTCTCCCACAATCCATCAGATGAGATGTTAAAGAATGACGATGTGCAATCGCCATCGAAAATGGTTGTATTCATGAATATAAGCCAAGAAACTAGCCAAAAGCGTACAATTTGGAACAAAAGTGCTTTAATTTGAATCTTCGAATTTGGGTTTTGGGAAAAGGCTTTGTAATATTGTCGTTCAATTTTTATTTTTTTAGTTTTTATCTCTATTTTTGTAAGATTTGTTTAGAGTCAGAAGAGGTTAATTTTTTTTGACGCCTATGATTTGCTGACAGCATGCTTGTGCAAAACTGGAATACGCGTTGACCTCATGCCAGGGTAAAGTATATTTGGGCTCTGTGGACAATCAAAATTTTAGGACCCTTTTTATACAATTCAAAATATTAAGACCAATTCTTAAAACAAAAAAATAAAAACTTGAGAACCCCTAACATTTTCAAAAAATTTACTACAAAACGAGAGTAGGGTCATGCCCAAATGCACAGTCGGCACACGTCTAAATCCGTGTATCAGCTTGATGACCTAATCATAAACAGTGAACATTAAACTGTAACAATAAACTAGACGTTGATACGCGCTTTGCAAACACAGAGGATTTTATGATAAAAAATTCAACTAATAACTTAAGAGATATTTTGTTAATTTGTAAGAATTTTTTGTATTTAATTTTTCTTTGCATTTAAATCAGTCCTTTTAAATTCGATACGAATCCACGGTCAAATCGGTTAATTCGGTGATCTGATAATTCAATATAAGGTTTTTTAAATATCCATATTTAAAAATCACTAAAATCCGAGACTAACCGATTGAACCGATGGATGACCGATATGTAATCCAATTTGATTTAGTTTCATAATTTTCATCATTTAATCCAAATATTAAAGCTCATTGTTTTGCAATTTATAAAATTATGATGTTTCTAGATAATTTTTATAGAGAAAATAATAGATATAAAATAATTAAGAACTATAAATATGTCTTGATCATATTACTCCTTTTTATATAGTTTAATTAATTTTATTATAATTGTTTTGTGTAATTTATCTTGTTAATTATTTGGTTTATATTATAATCAGTTTAAATTTGTTGTTAACAATTAGTGTTATGCACTTATCTTTAGATAACATATATTTTGAACACTTTTCTTAATTATTATTGTTATTATATTTATTGTACAATGTATAATGTATAATGTTTATATATATATATATATATATGTTTTATGTAATGGTTATTATTGAATTATTACATTGCTTAAATTAATGATACCCATTATTTAGGAAATATAATGAAATAATTCATTTATTTAATTGAGTTATTGTTGATTGAAATGTTTGGTAGTATTTAAACATGTAAAAATCTGTTCTATTTATTTTCATTGTTTTATAAATTATTTTAATTTTTTAATTATTTAATTTATCCAGATAATTTGGAAGAAAATTGTTAGAAATTATTAAAAAAATGAAATCTAATATTTTATATTGTTTGGACACAAGATTAATTATGTGTTGTTTGGAAACATGGATAGTAGCATAAAGAAAGGTTTAGAAACATGGATAGTAGTATAAAGAAATGAGTATATTGTTTGAAAACATGAAACGTAGTATAAAGAAAGAAATACTAGTGATTCAATGTATGTTTAACTAATAAAGTAGAAAGGTGTATTTAATTTAAAACTTACAAAATAAATGTTAGGTCCAACACAATGTTTCTATTTTAATAAGATAGATTTTTGTAATTATATTTATTGTACAATATATAACGTTTATATATATATATATATTATATAATGGTTATTATTGAATTATTATGTTACTTAAATAAATGATATAACCATTATTTAGGAAATATAAATGAAATAGTTCATTACTTAAATTGATTTAATATTGATTGAAAGGTTTTGTAGTTCTATTTATTTTCATTTTTTTATAAATTATTTAAAATTTTCAATTATTTATTTTATCTAAATAATTTGGAAGAAGATTGTTTGAAATTATTAAAAAGATGAGATCTAATATTTTATATTGTTTGGACACAAGATTAATTATAGTATTGTTTGGAAACATGTATAGTAGTATAAAGAAAGGTGTGGAAACATGTATAGTAGTATAAAGAAATGAGTATATTGTTTGGTGATATCACTCAAATTACCCTAAGGAGTGACTTTAATCTCTTAAATAAGAGGTTCAGTTGTAGTACTTAGGGATCGAATCCACAGAGAGCTAGGGCACACAATAGATCTAAATAGTTTATGATTAAGCTAGACTAATAGTTTATTAATGCAGTAAATATAGTAAATTGCAGTGATGAGCAAGGCAGTTGCTCGGCTGATTGATTGAGGTTTGATGGAAGGATGGTTGCTAGACTTAGGGTTTCATTAAGGTTATTAGAACTCTAATCTATAGATGCTAAGGATTGATTCTAGAACTCTATATCTAATGCAAAAGACAACCAGCTCTCACTGTGAGTCTAATCTATTGACTAAGTTCCATGTTTCAACATTCGCATGTCAACACAGATTGAGCGTCGATCGATGCTATGGTATGAGCGTCGATCGATGCTTCGGTATAAGCATCGATCGATGCTTCGGTATAAGCATTGATCGATGCTATGGTATAAGCGTCGATCGACGCTGGATTAGGCAAGCGTTATCGATCTGATCGAATAAGTTCAACTAAATTCCTAGACCAACTCTCGTATGCGCCTAGGTATCTAATCCAGCAGGATTCGGGTTCCGTTAATTGATTGCAATCTCGTGCATCTCAATTGTCCTATGATTCTAGGTTCAAGCAATCCTGATGTAGAGATCTTTAGATATCCTAACAATCATATAATTCAGAAATCATTCAAAACCCTAGAAATTTCTAAACCTAGCAGGTGGATCTACTCATGCATGATGTTTGTCACAGAAATCATAGATGAATAGATGGATAACATAAAATATAAATAAAACCAAAAAAAATGGTTCCAAGAGGACTCTAAATGATTTCCTCTCTTCTCTCCTAACCTAGAACTATGAATAAAATAAATCTTAGATAGCATGTAGCCATCAACAATGACTTATAAATAACATATATAGGGTTTCAGGTCGTCCAAGGGCATTCTGGTAATTTCGGGTTGCTTCTGGGCTTCAGTCGGTCATAAAATATGCTCAGACCATATTCTGGCATCACTGTCAACCGACACCAATGTTGTTTCATCCATCGAAAGTCCTTCATCTCCTCGACAGCTTCCTCTCGCGAGGCAGACTGACTACTCTTCAGTAAAACGGGCATAACTTCTGCTACAAAATGCTGATTGACCTCAGACCGGCGGCATTGGAAAGCTAACTCAAAGCTCTATCTTGTGTCAAACGATGGGCTCAATCTAACGGTATGAAAGTCTCCATCCATAGCTAGACATCTGACGAGTCTGTGCAGTTCTGCACCTCAAAATGCTTCAAAATCACCATATTTCTCCGGAACGTACCTGAAATTGTAAATACTCTAAATAGACTCTATATGATAGTAATTATTTATTAAAACTTATTAACCATGGATAAAAGTGGGTAAAAAACATGGTCTATCATTTGGAAACATGGATAGTAGTATAAAGAAATGAATATTAGTGATTTAATGTAAGTTTAACAATAAAGTAGAATGTTGTATTTAATTTAAAAACTTACAAAATAAATGTTAGGTCCAACACAATGTTTCTATTTTAATAAGATAGATATATATTTTATGTAATGGTTATTATTGAATTATTATGGTACTTAAATAAATGATATAACCATTATTTAGGAAATATAAATGAATAATTCATTAATTTAATTGATTTATTATTGATTGAAATATTTTGTAGTATTTAAACCTGTTCTATTTTTTTCATTGTTTTATAAATTATTTGAGTTTTTTAATTATTTAATTTATCTAAACAATGTTTCTGTTTTAATAAGATAGATCTAGAAAGCATTATCTCTCTAGAATTAATTAAAATTCCAGTATAAAAAAGAAATCTTTTAAATTGACTACTTTATTTTTTCATTACGTAAGGTAACGAAAACAAATTTTAATAATAACTTATTCTATTAAAATAAATGCACACATATGAAACTAACATTAATATTCTGTCAGATGTTATGAAATATATAATTGATTTTACTTTAAACTAGGTGATAAACATTTAGGAATATAATTAAACATTTAGTAAAATAATTAAATTATAATAATTTTTAAATAATTTTTTTTGCTTATTATAAATATTAAGTTATTTTGTAATTTATATGTGTAGTAAATAAATAAAAAATTGTATTAAGTATGATTATGTTCTCATCTTAATTAGATATGTGGTTTCAAATATAATATTTTGTAGTTGTTGAAGTATTCATTTTTGTATGCTGAGTTGCATCTACTCTTTTAAATTGAACAAGGATTTTTTTTTTGTTTTAATTAAACTAAATTAGCTTATTAAATTGTTAAATACATGTAATTCATTTACCCTTTTATATTTGTAAATCTAATTTGTAAAGTTTTATATATATTGTTTTAGAAAAAATAAGAAACAAAAATATTAAATCAGAGTTACTTTTATAAACAAGTTGTAGTATTTTGAAAATTCATGTACATATATGAATATATATATATATATAAACTAAATAAATCATAATAATTGTTTGTTTTGATTTTTCATATTTTGATTGGTTTGGATATACATATTTTTATATATTGGATTGAATCAATTCTTTTGTAATGAATCACATTATTTTTAGTTATAATTAGACTAAAATAAAAATAATTATGTTAAATAATTTTTTTTGCTTTTTTCCTAGGTTGATAAATATATTTTGTAAGATTGTGTATGATTTGATAAATGTTATTTTTAATAAATATATAAGTCTCTATATGTTTTAAAAGGGTTACTGAAGACTTACATAAGAAGACTTTTTTGAGAAGACTTCTCATGAATAACTTCTCCAAATACACATAATTTTTAATGAAAGTTACCCATTTGTTCTTGAACGAGAAACATGAACTTGAGTAACTCCAATAAGCTTATAAATTTTGAAATAAAAAAAATGGGAATTTGGAATGAAATGAGAGAGAAAGTGAAAGAGAAATATTTTTTGTGGGCAAAAAATAAGGATATGAAGATGTAAATGTCTATTTAGGTGCATTTATAGATTGAAATTGGTTATTTATAGTGGTTGGTGTATTGATGATAATGTCAATATTGTAAATAAAAGAGAAAGATAAGGGTGATAGAGTAAAACAATCATTTTCAAAAAGAAAAAAGTAATAACATTTTCGTGGATAACTTGAACTTTTGGGGTGAATAAGAAAAATTCAAATTACAAAAAAGAATGTTACTTTTGGGGTTGATTTGCAAGTTTTAGGTCGTATTTGCAAAACCCCTAGCCTTGCCAAAAAAATAATTTTTTATAAGAAAAATTGTACATGTTATAATTATGTTAATGGCACATCATAATTTTTGAAAACCATGTTATCATTTTCGGTGAGATTCGGGATGTTCACCCCAACACTGTTCACCCCGGCACTGTTCATTCTGTCACTGTTCATCCGGTGCCGAATGACACCACTTGCAGAAAGACAGAGAAGGTCGAAGTACTCATACTGAGTTTTGATGAGAATGGGATGTTACGAGACGAAGAAGGTCGCACTCGCAACAGCGCATGACAACTGATTAATGCACAGTGGGCTGTGACTCGTATCTGAGCTGCGAATGGTATGATTGGGTAGGTCAAGACCCCTTCCTGGGTCTTTGATATACCATAGATTTTACCCACTTCAATCCATGGTATATTAGTGTTTTATGATATAATTATTCTGTTTTGGAGTCATTTTAGCATATTTACAGGTTCATGAGTGTTTTGGAGGAAATGGTGATTTTGGTGCATTTTGGAGATAAAATAAGAATAAGCAAGACCCCTTCCAGGGTCTTTAACAGCGAAGCGCGCAAGACCTGACTAGGTTTCCAGCCGACTTAAATCCCAAGTCACACACATTTACATGAATACCTATGGCCGACTTTAACCTAATATTTATGTGCTCTGCCATTATTTTAGGTAACACACGCTTTCATATTCTCTTACTTTTCCATAGCAAACATAATTTAGAGTTTTTAGTAGTCTGGAGAGAAGATTCAAGACTTCTTCAGAGCTTTGTATTTCAACTCCAGTTTTTCTACTCTATTCTATTTTATGATGTTTATTGTTATTGTTGCTATGATTTACTTTGCTATGTCTGTGTTCACTTGTTAGATTTAGGGTTCAATAAGGTTATGAGGAATTAGCCTAAAATATAGAATTGCTAAGGTGATAAATATCCTTAAAGGAATTGTTATTAATGCATGTGTGCTAGAGGAGCTAAGTAGAACCTTGAAATTAGGATAATGGATAACTACGACGGTAGGTTTTGCACCAGATTAGATTACCTTGAGTTAGGATTGCTAGAAACAAACGACAGCTGATCTAAACAATACTAGTGAATCTATTGAACAACTCGCTAAATCTTTCCTAAGAACACATCGATCGATGCTCTTACCATAACATCTATAACGTTTGATCCATATCAACAAGCGACAGCTGAGGTATTAGATTTAGTCAATAGGATTGATTCGACAGCGAAAGCTGGAATATTTTCTCATAAGAAGTCGAGTTCTATGATTGACAACCTAAGTATTATATACCTCTATATTCCTGATTACCTGAAACCCTAGATCTAGCGCTTTCCATTAATTGTTTACAAACCTAAAAACAATCAACTGAAAAATTACCTTGTTCGCTTTGCTTATTTACTATTTTCATAATTTACCTAGCTTAATCACTGCTGATTAGGATCTATTGTGTGCCCTAGCTCCTTGTGGATTTGATCTCTAAGAACTACAACTGAACCTCTTATTTGGGAGAGTAAAAGTCACTCCTTAGGGAAATTTGAGTGATATCAGTCTTCCTCATAAAGATGCCAGAACATCAAGGAGGTTGAGGACTTAGCCTCAGAGAGCAAGCAGCATGAACTATATATAGACCACATTCTCTGCAAGATTTTCCCTCATTCTCTCTCTGGAGATGCATTTAGCTGGTTCAGTCAATTGCAACCAGTATCTCTAACCTGTTGGAGGACATTAAAAGTGCCTTCCTCATCAAAATTTTCAGCGAAGCTGCAACAACTCGACATAGAAAGCTTGATGATATGTTGGACAAGATGATTGAAGATCGGGAGAAGGGACTGGTGTTTAGTTTCAGTCAGATGTTGGGTGTTGTCTACAGTGATCTGAATGGAGATTTTGAAACCCTGACCACTCATGTCAAGAAGCCAGACATTCAGGTTCAACAGGCAGATGCTACACCAAGAGACAAAGCTGGTATTAGTTACCCGACATCAACATCGATCAACACAAGTACCTCAACTTTTATCGACATTACAACCTCAACATTGGTCGACACAGACTCCTGTTTCCGATCGACGTCACTTAAAATCCCTGAAAGTTTGAGTTGTCCTCAAGACATTGCAGACTCGACATTGGAGAGCACCGTTGAATCAAGCTATTATCTTACTTCAGATGTAGACAAAGAGATCACCGTGGAAGATTTCTTGTAGCTAGAAGAATTTTTGGAGCTAGGAGATGGAAAAAAGCTTGAATATTGGGATATTGATAAGGAGATCGCTATGGAAGATTTCTTAGAGCTAGAGGATTTCTTGAAGGTATTGGATGAAGCACAACCTGAAGATTTGGGGAAGGACTCAGAGCAGAAGCTTGATGACAATCAGCACACTTCGGGAAGAGATCTGGAGACTTCACCAAAAGCTAGCGTACAAGTTCGAGGTCGCACACCTTGATGTCCCCACACATCTGAGACCACCTATCTGGGCAGAAGAAGCTATTGGGTTTCACAAAAGATTGAAGAGGATACATGACCCTGTGAAGTTTGTGGTTCCCTACTATTTCTGAAGCTGAATAGCCTATTCCACCTGACATAGGTGTGCATCAAGATTTTAAGATTGGGATATTAGATGGTCATCTGCCTGCATTCGTTTTTCAGGAGAAATTAGGTTTAGAAGATGATGTCTGAAAGGTATCTGTGACACCAGCATCGATCGACACAACCAGTTCATTGTCGATCGACACCCTTTGGGTATCTCAACACACAGCGACAAAAACAAACAAGTCTGGGGAAAAGAAGAGGAAGAATTGGAAGAAGAGAAAAATGATCAAGGGAGATCCTCAGTTATCATTGATTCCTAACTTCGAGCACTCCTAACTGCTGAGATGATATACAAAGGACAAGAGTCAATGGAGGCTTTCACGAAAAAAGAGTGATGAAGCTGAAGAAAAGTGGCATTGAGATTTGTTTTGGAGCAATTTTTCATTCTCGTCTGGAATGAATCAGATCTCTAAAAGTCAAGCTAATGACTAAACATAAGCGCTGATTGGGAGACAATCTACTGTTAGGTAAGTTTTAATTATTTATTTTTGTGTTATACTGATTTTCGCATTTATTTATTTATTTCAGGAAAAAGATGATGAACAGTGACGACACTGTAGCAGCGGCACTATAGCATCGAACGACACTATAGCAGAGTCGTCGATCGGTACAGTTGCAACATCACTGTTCATCGAAGAAAAAAAAGATCCAAGGAAGAAGAGTTGATATACCAGCAACGATCGAGGACAACAAGCCATTGTCGGTCTACAGAGAATCACGAGTACCGATCGATCACCACAAGAAAAAGTTCTGAGTTAGCTTTCCAATGCCACCAGTTTGAGGTCAATCAGCATCCTATAGCAGATGTTATTCCCGATTTACCAAAGAGTTGTACGTCTTCTTCGTGAGAGGAAGCTGTCGAGGAGATAAATGATTGTCGATCGATGACACAGCCATGGTGTCGATCGACGGTGATAGACAGGCCGAGCCGAATTTATAACCGACTTAAGCCCAAAAGCCACCACAAATTACCAGAATGCTTTTAGACGACTCAAAACCCTATTTATGAGTTTTCTAAACCATTATTGACGGCTACGCTTTCTTTACTTAGTTTTGTCTTTAGTTTTATGTTAGGAGAGAAGAGAGAAGAGAGGAACTCCTTCAGAGTCCTCTTAGAACTCCTGTGGTTTTATTATTGATTTCTATTCATCTTTGATTTATGTGACAAACTTCATGTTTGAGTAGATCCACCCTGCTAGGTTTAGAGATTTACTATGGTATTGAGGGATTAGCCCAAACTATAGATACACTAAGGTGACAAAGATTTCCTTCAAGGAATTGTTTGTCATGCGTATGTTCTAGAGTAGCTAACTAGAACCATGAACTTAGGATAATTAGGCGCACGCAGCGGCTGGTCTTGTACCTGAATTAATTCCCTTGAGCTAGAATTGCTAGAAACAAGAGATAGCTGATTTAGTTAATACTAGTGAACTTATCGATCAGCTCGATAAAGCTTGCCTAGGTAAACATCGATCGACGCTAATCTCATAGCATCAATCGACGTTCGAACCATATCAACAAGCGACAACTGAGATATTGGACTTAGTCAATAGGATTTATTCGCACGCGGAAGCTACATTACTTCTCATTAGAATTCGTGTTTTAGGATTGAAAACCTTAGCATCTATATCATTATAATCTTGATTTCTTGAAACCTTAAGTCTAGCAACTCTCATTCCATCAAACAATTCATCAATCTAATGAACAACTGTCTTGTTCACCTTGCTTTATTATATTTACTGCTTTATAATCTGTCAGCCTAGCTTAATCGCGACTTGTTTGAGTTTATTGTGTTCCCACACTCCCTGTGGATTTTATCCCTAAGTACTACAATTGAACCTCTTATTTGAGAGAGTAAAATCGCTCCTTAGATTAATTTGAGTGATATCAATATATCTCGAGATTAGTTTATGTGCTTATTTATCTTATATTAGTTCTTATATGAATCTGAGAACAAATTTTATGTATACTAACATTGATATTGAATCATTACAACACATATATAACGTTTATAAGGATGTTATTGTGATAGGATCGAAATATTTACGAATATATCTCTTATATAAGATTAAAATATAAAAATTTAATTAATATTTGTTAAACTTACTAAATAATAAATTTTTAAAAATTTTTACATTTTCTAAAAAATATTTTTATAAAATGACTATTAAAAAAAAAAAAATAAAATGTACATGTAGCATCCTCGTCATCAAAATTAGTTGACCTTGAATCCACGTCATTAAAATTAGATGACGTGGCAACTGATGTGGCGACTTTTGTATGATTTCACCAAAAAGTTAAACATCAAGTATGTTATTTTAAATTTTCAAAAATTCTTATGTTTTTGCACGGTCATATAAGTCGGATATGAACTGAACATATTACGATATGTTGGGTATGAAATGACTGTTTTCCCAACAAGAAGCCCCAGAGCCACGACATAATCCAAGTTGGTGATTGTAGTTAAAACATCATTTCATCAAAAAATGTAAATGAAATTTCAGAATTTTAGACTTTTATGCACACTAAATGTGTTTATAAGGGAAGTATCATATTGCGGAGGATAAATTTCAATAGAAATATATATATAACTTTTTATAAACGTATCTATGACTTACCCATATCCATAATTTTTTAGTTTTGCCCTTTCATCTTCCCCCTCCCGTCCCCTTTTATGTACACGTATCCATCTCGGTGTGACATAGTGGCGTCTCCCTAATCTAAAAACCGCGTTTCTGCCGCGTGGCGGCATCCTAAGAACCAGGTTTCTTGTAGCTGGGGAAGAGAAGAAGGGGTCAGCTGATTCGCTATAGAAACTCTCTCCACTTAGAAACCTTAGGTTCTGTGGATCAGTCCAGAACCATGCATTCTCATCTCCGGAACTTCCCTTTCGGGCTTCGGTCAAACTGTCTCTTGTTTCGTCCCAGTCGAAGTTACCGTTGAAACTTTACGGAAAAAAGACAAAGACTTATTTTCTCGTATAAAGTTCGGATCGATCGTGTAAAGACCATAACGGTTAAACTTAAAACCAAGGTTATCTCGACTATACGATTGATTTGGATCGTCTGGTAAATCGGCGTTGTACTGAAGGTTACTTTTTCAAAAATAAATCATAAAATCGTTTTCGTCGAAAAACGGCCTAAAGGGTCTAAAACGCGGCAAAAGCCCACTTACGATTTTTAACAAAAAAGTTGGCCCAAAGTCATTATGACGTTTTATCAAATATTCGCAAGAAGAGATAAATATCAAGTTCGAAGATAAATGTCAAGTTCTAAGATAAATGTTAAAGTTTCGAGGGATAATCATAAAGATCGGGAAAAATGGAATATTTATGTGAAATGATAAACTCGACGCAGGAGTGGGAAAGGAAGGCCCAAACCAAGCTAGAAGGAGTATATAAGGGACGCGAAGGCGAGAGGCGCATGAGAGAGAATTTTTGGACACACAGAAAATTTAGCACCTTGATAAATTTAGGCAATTTTTCGTTTTTGTTATCGAGCTGAGACTCAACTAGGTTTCAAGTCTTAGGTCATTAGAACTAGGGAACTCGCCGACAGCTCTTGTGGCCAAGGCTCTTACCTGTTGTAAAACGCTCATACGCAAATTCAAATAAGATCTTCTTTGCTCTCTTTTCGAT
Source organism: Brassica napus (assembly GCF_020379485.1). Classification (NCBI taxonomy): domain Eukaryota; kingdom Viridiplantae; phylum Streptophyta; class Magnoliopsida; order Brassicales; family Brassicaceae; genus Brassica; species Brassica napus. Next base: position 45,718,096 of record NC_063446.1, read on the forward strand.
TCATCAATTTTTTTCTTAGCATGTTTCTCGTGTTCTGATTTCTTGGCGTGTTGTTTAGCAGATATCCGAGACCTCTTGGAAATTTAGGATTTCCTATCTTTCCTAATTTAACGGAAATCGACGGTGTGAATTTCGGTTCCCACAGTTTGGTGCTAGAAGGAGGGGGGTGGGGTACGAATCAAATCTAACTCTCAGCCGCAGACGCTCGATCAAACATGGCAACAGACGACCAACACACTCGTGTTGATGGAGATATAAACGATAATGACAAACCACTCAAGCAGCGAACGTATCTGCGGTCAACGCTAATGCTAACACCATAATGTTCGAGGAGATGTTCCCCACCTTCAAAAAGAAGTCGGAGGAACAGGAAAAGCTCATAGTCTCTCTCGCTAAACATGTCGAAACCCTAACAGCGAGAACCAGAGCCATCCTTCCCCACGGAGCTACGAAGCTTCGCGGAAGAAGACTTTATTTCGCGACTCCGCTCGACAGACTGGGGAGCACGCAGGATAACCCAACAAGAGAAAAAAACCTGACAAGGTAACCCCTGCTGTGACTCGGAAAAACTCGGAAAACCTTCCACCTCCCGTGCAGGAAACAGAGTATTACGAAGTCGAACAAGTTAAGTTGGATCCCAGCGATCAGTCCGATCATTCGGACGAGGACACAGACGTGCATCCAAGGAGGACCAGGAGCCGTGCAAATTGGCTAGATTCTTCGTTCGAGAAACCTATGACATAAGAAGAGGAAAACGTCTTCTGGGTCGAACAAGAAAAACTCACTGAGGAACAGGCTCGAATCACTCGCAGCAAACACCGACAGACTCGGAAAGCTGTTAATATCACTCAAATTATCCTAAGGAGTGATTTGTACTCTCTCAAATAAGAGGTCGAGTTGTAGTACTTAGGGATTGAAATAACATGGAGCTAAGGCACACAAAAGATCTAGTAGTTATGTGGTTAAGCTAGGTCAAATGGTTTAAATGTAGATAGCAGGGGTGAGCAAAGTAATTGCTCGGTTGATTGATTGGGCGTTTTAAACAGATATGAAAGGCGTTAGACTTAGGGTTTCTATTTAGTCAATCAGGATTATAGAGAAATAGAGACTAAGTGTATGTTGGATATTCTAGAACTCAAACTAAAGAATAGTCGATCAACTTCCGTATTTTAAACTATCTATTGCTAGATCTAAAACCTCAGCTGTCGCTTGTTGGTCTTGAGAAAGTGTCGATCGATACCAATTATGGATTGTCGTTCGATACACCTTTCAGCCCGTCGATCGATGCAACTACTGAGTTGTCGATCGACGTTCCTTCCACCAAGCTTTACCGCATGGGTTTGACTTGTCCACTAGGTTAAACTAAATTAGTTGTCGCTTGTTTCTAGCAATCCTTGCACAATATAAACTAGATCAGACAAATGTCCACGCTTTCGCTTGCATCCTAATATCATGCAATAAAGAACAGTTCAATTGATTGATATCCTAACACTTAGCAATTCTATATTTTGGACTAATCCCTCATGAATATTTGAACCTTAAATCTAACTACTAAAACACAGCTAAGCAATTCATAACAAGATAATACTAAACTGCCTAAATAGATAGTAGTAGAAAAACTTGGAGTTCCAATCACAAATCTCTAAAAGAGTTATGGGATCTTCTCTCCAAACCTAAAACTCTAAGTATTTTCCTCTGAAAGAAAGTATGAAAGCGTGTGTTGCCTAGAACAATGGCAGAGCACATAAATATTAGGTTAAAACTCGTCAGGGGAAATTTGGTAATTCTTGTGGGACTTGGGCTTTAAATTGGCTGGAACCAAATCTGGTCTTTGCGCACTTCACCGTCGATCGACAACACAAGGTGTGTGTTGATATATTATCATCTTCAATCATCGACCGCTGGACTGTTCGATGGTCAACTACGGGTCTTTCTCATTTTATCTCCAAAATGGACAAAAATCACAACTTTCCTCCAAATCACTCCAAAACCTGAAAACATACTAAAAAGACTCCAAAACAACTATAATGTATTTAAAAACACCTATATACCATGGCTAAAAGTGGGTAAAATCCATGGTATATCAGCTGCTGACAGTGATCTCGATGAAATCCGCGATCTCCGCGATTACATCACGAAAACGGCTGCGGAAGTAAATGCGGTGAAATCTCAAATTCACCATGCTACCAGTGCTGCACCCGAGATTGATAGGCTCCTCACGGAAGCTCGGAAGACTCCCTTCACCGCTCGCATTACCGAGACAAAGGTCTCAGATTCTGGAAAAATTAAGATCCTTACATACTATGGCACCAACGATCCTAAAGCACATATGCAGACCTTTCAGATCGCCATGGGGAGGGCCAAGCTAAAGGAAAACGAAAGGGACGCCGACCATTGCCGCCTCTTCGTCGAAAATCTCCAAGGAGCAGCGCTCGAGTGGTTTTCCCGCCTTAGGGAAAATTCCATTGGAAGTTTCCGCTAACTCACTTCGGAGTTTCTCAAACAATATTCTATGTTCATAGATAGAGAGACTTCCGACGTCGACCCCTAGAGCCTAGTCCAGAAGGAGGGCGAATCTCTCTGCAACTTCTTGAACATGTTCAAGCTCGTCATGGCAAGAGTTAGCGAGATAAGCGAAAAGGTGGCAATAGACGCACTCAGGAAGATATTTTGGCACATGTTGAAATTTCCAAAATGGATAACTCTCGGCAAGCCGCAAACAATCCAAGACGCCCTCCTTAAGGCTACGGATTGCATTACCATCGAAGAAGAGATGAAAGTTCTGTCGCAAAACATAAGTCAACAAAAACATCCTCGAAAGACGCGGCGTCGGATTAGAAATCTAAAACGAGGAACTCTCGTAAAGACAAGTACGTCAATCACGAGGGGGATGAACTCCAGGGGGCACATAACTATACCATTAACTCTGAACAAAAAAGGACGTCGGGAAATACGTGGACTCGGAATTCGGGTTACGATGACTCCGTCTTCTGCGAGTTCCACCAGACGCGAGGACACTCGACCGTGAACTGCAAAGTGCTCGGCATGAGGCTGGCCACGAAATTACTCGCAGGAGAAATCTCCGAAGTCACCGGTGTCAAGGATCTCATCCACGATTCTGATCGCCCAACGAAGACTGACAAAACCCCAGAGAATCCTTCTCAAGGGAATCAGTCGGGCGAAAAACGTGGGAGAAGGCATGATGACAAAGAAAACAACAATAATCATCGCAGAGTAAAAATGATAATCGGCGGATCGCAGTACTGCCATGAAACGGTGTCGTCCATCAAGGCCTACCAGCGGAAAGCTAAAACAAGCACAAACTGGCCGAACGCATTGGATAAACTCCATGAAGGCAGTTCCGTCAACATATCACCTAGGCATTAAATTCTCGACTCCTAACGGAATCGCGGCGATTTTGGGATACCAAAAACAATCGCGGCTTTGCTTCCTGGCCAAACACAAACTACGACAAGTCACAACGACCTCTATGGTCAAACCTAAACAAACAAAAACAGCTCAGATAACTTCTAAAAACGCTTCGGAAAGAGATGATCCAAAATCATCCACGCATGCAACGGCTGCGGAAAACAAGAGAGCGACTAATACGTCCGACGCAATCTCGCGAAACGAGTAAGAAACACTCACGGCACAAACTGAACTACCAGATGGCTTGATCCCCGAAAGGGGTACGTAAGTAACTCGTCGCAAGACGAGTTCAGCTACCCTCCTCTCTAAAAAGGGGGGGGGGAGTTGGTACGTATACGTATACTCGTATACTTCCCATTTTAAATATATGTCCATGTATTCGATATTTTAAAAACTTTTATGATAATAAGAAAACGAAATATGATTTCCTATGAAATCTTGCAACTCACTTTATCGTATCTCGTAAATCGCGTTTTGGCCACGATAGCAATCAGCGATTCACTCAAAAACACCCAAAAATGAAGAAAAATCGTATGGCTCAGACACGGGAATTGTGCGAATTCAACCTATCAAATCCCAGATACTTTCAAAGTATCTCGCAGACCACATAAAGACATTCACAACACTAAATTATTCCAAAAAACCCGCAAACGTTTCGTCTAGAGAGCGGTACCTTAGGAAAACTATTCCTAACAAACTATTTCGACCACAACGTCAAAATCGTCATTCAGACCTTGTCCTAAAAAACGTGAAAATCACTTTACGCAAAGGAAAAAACGTATTTTTTGGAAAAGCGAGACGTCGCAAAAGCTTCTGAAGGTATATTTTCCAGACATCAAAGTCTGTTCTCGACTATAAACTAACAAAGTTCGTTGATTGGGCACGACGAATAATTTAGTCGTCTTAAACTAATGCAAACCGACCTTCTCTTCACAGGAATTTTCACTAGTACATCCGAAAGGATAAATAATGCGCTATAAAAGAAATCCAGAATTTTTGGTCATCACTTCCGAGACTTAGAAATTTTCTTCGGAGAGATGCTCAATTCATACCAGACAAGTCCGATAAGCCGAGAACCTATCTCAGACTTTAAATCCGTACGAATTAGGTTTAGATCACATATGGGAATATATAAGCCGAAGTAGTCATCGCACACCCTAAAACTAACCGAAAATCTAGGTCTTACCCTAAACCCATCACACTGGCCTTTAACATGTCAAGGCATAGTATTTGACGATACGAGATCCCAAAATTGTCTCTTCGTATATTCCACGTTCACGAATCTTCGTAAAATTAAAATTTTTGAATTTCTTCGCCTAAAACGAACAACGAATACGACAATCTATCAAAGGAGTTAGATATGAGATGACAACTCATATTCTTCCCTCTACATCTACAAAAACTCACGAACTCTTTAAACATAAATATCATAGTTCATTAATCGACAAAGCCGCCCGGCGGCAGGGATTCAAAGCCACACACGGCCAGTCCCGATAACATAGAAATATGTCGAGGTCAAAAACGGTTATCTCGAAATCAATGTCTAAAAGTTACATTTCTATGAGAAAACTTTCTCGACACACTCTCGACAAAAGTTCTCGAATCAAAAGACTCGAGAAAAATGGATCACGAAGTCAAACGAGCGGTCCAATTCGCCCGTTCGGCAATTCGGACCAAATCCTCTTGCCGTGGACCGGACCTTATGCCTTTTCCCCGAGCCTCGACGGATCAATCCCTCGTTTCGTATCGATCGGAGTTACCATTCGAACTTTACACACAAGAACCGTGAAGACTCGTTTTCCCGAATGAAGTCCATGGTTATCGTATAAACGGCAACAGTTAACTTAACACCACAATTGTCTAAACTATACGAGAAGTGTGGACTTCCTCGATAAGACGACTTCGTATCAAGCAGAGTTCTTTCTAAGAAATCGTAAAAATGTCTAAGTAAATAAACGGCCAAAAGAGGCCTAGAACGCGGCTAACAGCCCACTTACGAATTTCATACGACAGCCCACTTACGAATTTCATACGACACCCCACTTACGATTTCATACGAAATTAAGCCCATCAGTGCTATGACGGTTTATCTTTACTTGCGGAAAAGATAAATCTCAAGAAATCGGAGGATAAATGTCAAGTTTCCAAGATAAGATGAAGATCGAGAAAAAATGGAATATTTCCGCGAGACAATGAACTCGACCTAGGGGCAAGAAGGAAGCGGGAACCGACTTAGAAGGCCAAGGGCGCAAGGGATGACTTGATACTTAGAAAAACTCTCCTAGCTTAGGAAAACTTAGAATTTAGGCGGCTCGATTTTAGTTAGACTCTTTTCGCTCTTGTTCTGAGTTCAACTTGGCTAGCGAAACTCTGTCCGTCTTGTCTTTCGGAAATCCTGTAACCTTGTTCTTTTATCAATCAATAATATGCCATTGTGCAATTTACTTTCGATATTCAGTTATCTCTGTCTCTTTCGTTTTTAGGTGTTTACGCAGATAATCCGGGACCTCAAGGAAATTAGGGTTTCCTAACTTTCCTAATTTAAACGAAAATCTATAGTGTGAATTTCGGTTCCCACAGTTTGGCACTAGAAGGAGGGGGGGGGGTCAGATTCTTTAACTCAAAGACACCGAACGTCTGAGATACGATATGTCTAATCAAACAGACAGTGAGTGTCATCTCCTTCAAGGAGAGAGAAACGGCTGATCCGGTCAAACCTCTCAACGATCTCCTTGTTGTCGAGCTGAAAATCCATAATATCGATATCGCAAGGATATTGGTCGATATCTGAAGCTCGACCGATATCATTTTCAAAAGTACCCGCAAAAGAATGGAAATCAGTCCATCCGAAATCGCGGAAGATCCGAATCCGGTAGTAGGAGTTTCGGGGGAAGCAACCATGACTCTCAGCACAATCAACCTCTCGGTTAAAGCAGGCATCATGACGAAAATCGTGGAGTTCTTGGTCATCAATCGAACTGCGTCGTATAACGCGATCTAGGAACTCCATGGCTGAATTCAATGCAAGAAGTCCCGTCAACGTACCACATGTGTCTCAAACTCCCAACCCCTCGTGGAATCGAGATCATCTGGGGAGATCGGAGAATCTCGCGAGTATGCTTTGCTCCAATATTAATGCGAAAAAACCCTTCGGCAGAGGTTTCGCCTAAAAAGAAAAAGAAATCGTCTACCGTGGACAAAACCCTAGAACAAGACAAAACTGATATCTTTTGGCAGTCACGAGTAGCCGAAGCTTTGGAGGGAAAACATGAACCGACCTGCGAGCCCGTTGTTTTGGTATGCGTAGACGAAGCATTCCCAGATTGCTGCGTCGAAATCAGCGCGAACCTGAGCGAGTCTCTGAAAGTCGAGCTCATATCTTGTCTGAAAGAGAACGTGAACACGTTCGCATGGGCCACAGAGGACATGCCAGGGATTGATATCAACATCACATGTCACGAGCTCAACGTTGACCTGACTTTCAATCCTGTCAAACAAAAGAGACGAAAGTTGGAACCAGAGCGCGCTGGGGCAGTCAAGGATGAGGTCGAGAATCTCCTCAAAGTCGGATCCATAACGGAAGTTAGGTATCCTGCTGGCTCGCTAACCCGTCGTTGAGAAAAAGAAAAACAGAAAGTGGCGAGTATGCGTCGACTTCACCGACCTCAATAAGGCATGTCCAAAGGATGGCTTCCCACTGCCACACATCGATCGCTTGGTCGAAGCGACGGCAGGGAACAAACTCTTGTCCTTCATGGACGCGTTCTCAGGGTACAATCAGATCATGATGAACCCCGAGACCAGGAAAAAACCGCATTCATAACCAACCACAGTACTTACTACTATAGAGTGATGCCGTTAGGTCTTAAGAATGTTGGCGCAACTTATCAAAGACTCGTAAACCGTATGTTCTCCGAACAACTCGGAAAAACAATGGAGGTCTACATCGATGATATGCTCGTAAAATCCCTCGAAGAGCGAGATCATATCACTCACCTCCAGGAATGCTTCGAAGAGCTAAACCTACACAATATGAAACTCAACCCCGCAAAGTGCAGATTTGCAGTGGCATCAGGCGAATTCCTAGGGTATTTCGTCACCTTCCGCAGAATCGAGGCCAATCCTAAACAGATCACTGCGCTGATCGAAATGGTGTTGCCGAGAACGAAGAGAGAAGTGCAGAGATTAACCGGAAGAGTCACATCACTCAACCGCTTTATTTCACGGTCAACGGATAAGTGTTTACCTTTCTACGATACCTTGAAGGGGAACACAAAGTTCGAGAGGACCGAAGAATGCGAAAAAGCTTTCCAACAGGTGAAACACTATTTGGCCACTCCCCCGGTGCTCGCAAAACCTGTAGAAGGGGAACCACTGTTCCTGTAGATCGTAGTATCAGTCACGGCTGTGAGTGGCGTCCTCATCCGAGAGGAACGCGGAGCAGCCAAAAGCTTTTATGCAAGCAAGACTTTGCTCGACGCAGAGGCACGTTCTCCGATGATGGAAAGACTAGCACTCGTGGTCGTAATGTCAGCACGAAAGCTGAGGCCGTATTTCCAGTCCCATACAATCGTAGTGCTCACATCGTTCCCACTTCGAACAATCTTTCATAGCCCCAGTCAATCTGGAAGGTTAGCAAAATTGGCAATCGAGCTAAGCGAGTACGACATCGAGTACCAAGCGAAAGCTTGCGCAAAATCGCAAATACTCGCCGATTTCTTGGTAGAGCTCCCAGCAGGATGCACCACTAACCAAGAACCCGATACGACCTGGACCCCCCACGTCGACGGATCCTCATCCAAACAAGGTTCTGGGAATGGGGCCAGACTCACGTCACCAACGGGGGAAGTGCTGGAACAATCATTCCAACTGATTTTCTTCGCCTCAAACAACGAAGCCGAGTACGAAGTCCTAGTCGCGGGTTTACGATTGGCTCGCGGCCTAGAAACACGCAACATTCACGTCTACTGCGATTCCCAACTTGTTGCCAGTCAATACAGCGGTAAATACAAAGCTAGGGACGAGAGAATGTATGCTTACTTAAAATTCGTCTGAAACTTGGCTCAAAATTTCGATCAGTTTGCTCTCACCCGGATTCCTCGCGCCTAAAATGCCCAGGCAGACGCCTTGGCCGCCCTGGAATCCAACTCAGATCCAGGTCTGAGTAGGGTAATTCCCGTGGAATTCATAGAGTATCCTAGCATCGGGCAGCCAGTCATCATAAGCCTGATCGACTCACCAGACGGGGATCCCGGTGAAATCGATGTCCATGCAACACAAGATTCCGACCTGTCTGAGTACGGATTCGACAAACCCTGGACAGAGACAATCCTTGCGTCATCACAGACGGGAAACTCCCAACGGAAAAATGGCAGCCCAAAAAATTAAAACCCAATCCGCACGATATATCCTGGTTGACGGAGAACTCTACAAGTGGATATTTTCCGGACAACTCATGACCTGCGTAGAAGGGGAGAAAGCGCGAAGGATAATGGAAGAGGTCCATTCTGGATCCTGCAAAAATCACTCTAGTGGAAGGTCCCTCGCAGTCAAAATCAAACGCCATGGACACTATTGGCCAACGATGGTTAAAGATTGCGAGAACTTCACGCAAAAATGCGAAAAAATGCTAGAGGCACGCTCCCACTATCCATCAACCGGCCAGGGTTCTCTCGTCGATCTCGGCACCATGCTCGTTCATGCGATGGTCCATGGACATAGTCGGACCCATGCACAAGTCAAAACAAAAACGATTCTTGCTGGTTTTGACGGATTTCTTCTCAAAATGGGTCGAAGCAGACTCGTATGCAAGCATTAAAGACGCCCATGTCGAAAGCTTTGATGGAGAAACACCGTCTGCAGACACGGAGTCCCGTACGAAATCGTAATGGATAATGGGTCTCAGTTTAATTCGACCAGATTCGAAGCCTTATGCGAAAAGTGGAAGATACGACTGACCAAATCGACTCCTAGATACCCGCAATGCAACGGCCAAGCCGAGACCATTAACAAGACCATCCTCGACGAGATTAAGAAACGGTTTGATGCCAAAAGCGTAGGTGGGCCAAAGAACTTGAAGGATTTTTACGGTCGCATTGCACAACTCCAAGACGTGCAACAGGAGAAACTCCATTCGCTCTCGTTTACGGAGCATAATGTATGATCCCAGTGGAAGTCGAGTTCCCCAGAGTACGCAGAAGATTACTCCCAGAACGAGAAGATTCAAACAATCTAATGTTGCTTGACGAGCTTGATTTGATAAACGAACGACGAGACCGGGCCTTATACGTATCCAAAACTATCAACATGCGGCCACAAAGAACTATAACACTAACGTAAGCAGACGCAGATTCAAAGAAGGCGACTTGGTCCTACGAAAAGTTCCCAGAACACTGCCGAGCGGTATGCCGGAAAACTCGGAGCAAACTGGGAAGGACCTTACAAAATCATAAAAGTTGTCCGACCAGGCGCGTACGAAATCGCTAACATGCAGGACATCAAAATTCTTAGAACTTGGAATGCAATGCACCTCAAGAAATACTACCACTAAGCAACACTCCGCACCGAACTACGAGACGGCTTGATCCCTGAAAAGGGTACCTAGGCAATTCGTCACATGACGAGCTCAGCTGCCCCCCCCTCTCCCGAAAGTGCTGACCAAAACTTTCTGAAAGGAAACACTCACTTAAAAACAGTCCATCCACGACTATAAAACCACACTCCTTCTTAACACGTACCTTTCGCGAAAAATCAAAAACGGTAATATCTGCCGATAAGTTTGTTTCTGATCACAACGAACTCTCAACGTCCTAAACAGACTAAGCCATCTCATAGAGATAGCTCTCGTACACCTGACACAAGGGTAATAGTGCTATATAAAAAATCAAAAATTTTGGTCAGCACTTTCGGGAGACTTAAAAATTGTCCTCGAAGAGATGCTCGATTCCTACCATACAAGTCACGTAAGCAGAGAACATATCGCGGACTTTAAAGCAGGATGGAATCAGGTCGAAAACGATACGGGAAACGTAAGTCGAAGTAGTCATCGCACCCCTAAAGCCGTAATTAGACCTAGGTCTTACCCTAAACCCAGCACACTAGTCTCTAACATCTCTAGGTATAGTATCAAAAACCATGATACGAGATCCCAAAAGTTGTCTCTTGGTTAATATTCGAGCCTCTTCAGAAATCCTGCAAGTTTATGCAGGATATAGCAGTTCACAGATATAGCAGTTCACCCAGAGTTAGGTTACAAGATGACAACTCGTAATCTTTCCTCTACACCTATATAAATGACTCGATAAAGCTCTTAAAAACACAAAAAAGATGACAACTCGTAATCTTTCCTCTACACCTCGGATACGGGATCCTGACCCTCGGGCTCACCCCAACAAGACGGAAGGATGCACTCAGCCTCAGGCCCGCTAGGATCTGGTCAAAGTCTCCTTCCGCATCAACCAATTCCACCCACCTACGGATGGGAAGCGTGGCCCCTTCGGGTCGCGGAAACAGATGAGCCTCACCGACCGCGTTTGTCCCTCCCTCGACTCCGGCCAAGGCCAAATCCCTGACGTGGATGGTCATTAGCGAGGCAAGGGAATCAACGATCCTCGCCAGTCGAGCCTGAAACTCAGCGCGCATGGCTTCCTTGGCCTCTCCGATTGCGCAAACCAATGATCCCTCCCCACTCTTGACCTTGCGCTTTAGCCGACGCACTCCGAAGACTTGGATGCCTTCGCCTCTTTTACCTTAAGCAAAGAGCTCGCAGTCTTCCCAAGATCCCGCTCAAGCTCGCCGATCCGAGACTCAAACTGAGCCTCTTCAAGGGAATGAGCATCCTCGACGACTTTAAACTTCCCTTCGAGCTGAGGCGACTTTTCTCTAGACTCCTCAAACTCCTTAGCGAGACGCTCAACCTCCAATCCGCATTCGCTGATCATCCCGTCAATCAACGAAACAAACTGCAAGACAAAAGGGGGTGATCAAGAAGCGATCGACACGCGCACACTAGGAAAGAGAGAAGTTTTTTCTCGAAACAAACCTTGGTGCGATGTCGGGACGACAAACCCAAACCAGACACATTGGTAGGCAAAGGACCAGCCTCGGTGCATCTCTTCCTTTTTGTCGCGTCCGGGTTAGCGCTCGGCCTCTTGCGACTCTTCCGCACAACAGCCAGAGTCGCGCTTGGAGCAGGCAGCCCTAAGACGAGAACTCTCTTATCTGGGGGAGGAGGCATCGACTCGTGAGCCGGTTCCGCATCGAAAACAAGAACCGGAGTCATAGAGGAACCCCGATGGCTGGACTTCGACCACAAGCGCCGACACGTCCATGGCAACCACCCCCAGCAGGGACGGTACCACATACATGGGAAACCTCGGGAGTTAGGGCATCGACTGGAACCATAGGTATCGGAGACACACTACGCGTGGGCTTCACTGTCCCCCAGGCATCGCAACGAGCCACCTCGCTTTGAAAGGACAAGAACTCCGCAATCCGCAATGTGAGCTGGAACCTCTCCGGTAGCAGGAGGAGCCGACGAGCTTACGCCAGAGGCGTTGGCCATCTCGACGTCACGGCTCTTCTGAAGATTGCTTGAAGAAGACATCTTGGTGGAGAGAAATTTCTAAGAGAAAATGTAAAGAGAATTTGTAAATTTGAGAGAATGTGGAGAAAATGAAGAAGAGAAGCTCTATACTTACAGAAGAAACAAAAGTTGAAGGAATTTTCCGCATTAAAATAATCGGAAAAAATCTCGAGAAAAGCCAATTTTAGCCGCGGATTCCGATTAACGCCATCTCTCGCCCGCAAGAATCATGCTCGAAACTTGCGAGCTGGGGGACTAACTGTTGAGGTCAAAAATGGTTATTTCGTAATCAATGCCTAAAAGTTACATTTCTGTGAGAAAGCTTTCTCGACACACTCTCGACAAAAGTTATCGAAGCAAAAGACTAAAGAAAATGGATCACGGAGTCAAACGAGCGGTCCTACTCGCCCGTTCGGTGAGTCAAACCAACTCATCTTGCCGTGGACCGGACCTTATGCCTTTTCACCGAGCCTCGACAGATCAATCCCTCGTTTCGTATCGATCGGAGTTACCGTTGGAACTTTACACCAAGAACCGCAAAGACTCATTTTCCTGAATGAAGTCCATGGTTATCGTATAAGCGGCAACGGTTAACTTAACAACACGATTGTCTAAACTATACGAGAAGTGTGGACTTCTCGATAAGATGACATCGTATCAAGCAGAGTTGTTTCCTAGAACGCGGCTAACAGCCCATTTACAATTTCATAGGAAATTTAGCCCATTAGTGCTATGACGGTTTATCTTTACTTGCGGAGAAAGATAAATCTCGAGAAATCGGAGGATAAATGTCAAGTTTCAAAGATAACGATGAAGATCGAGAAGAAAAAGATTTTTTCCGCGAGACATAAACTCGACCTAGGGGCAAGAAAGGAAGCGAGAGAACTGACTTAGAAGGCATATATAAGGGGAGCTAAAGCCAAGGCGCAAGGGGGACTTGAGACCTAGAAAAACTTTGCTAGCTTAGGAAAACTTAGAATTTAAGCGGCTCGATTTTACTTAGACTCTTTTCGCTCTTGTTCTAAGATCAACTTGGCTACCGAAACTCTGTCCGTCTTGTCTCTTGAAATCCTGTAACCTTCTTCTTTTATCAATCAATAATACGCCATTGTGCAATTTACTTTTGATATTCTGTTATCTCTGTCTTATTCGTTTTTCAGGAGTTTACGCAGATAGTCCGGGATCTCTGGGAAATTTAGGTTTCCTAACTTTCCTAATTTAAACGACAATCGACAGGGTGAATTTTGGTTCGCACAAAATATGGCCACACTCGGCCAAAGAAAAACATAAACGGCCATACATGGCCTAAGTAGGCATAGATCCAACATCATAACATAGGAATATACTCCCTTGAAATTCTGGCTAAACTTCCCTACATAAGATCCCAAGGCGCCTTATCCTCAAGGCCGGGAAGGGTCATGCGCATCACCATAGTATCTTAGACTACCACTCTGCTCATGTGCTTGGAAAACCAGACGAGATGGGATCCTCTACGGACGGCTCAGCGTCTTCCTCGGTCGAAGGACCAGATCGCGATTGGCAAA